>NC_030851.1:18483744-18516030 GCF_000208745.1 Theobroma cacao | reverse complement strand
AAAGAAAATAAGAAAAACACAAAAGTAGAGAGAGAAAACTAATAGTTGAAGCTTTGTGATCTTGATTCTCCCTCAAATTCTCTTGCTTTCTTGCTTTGTTTTTGGCTCTTTTTCTCTAGAGAAACTGCTTGCTGCTTCCTCCCAAAAATATTTGAAAAAGGTCCCTTAAATAGCCTCCAAAAGCCCTAGCTTCAAAAACCCCAAAATCTTGCTATTTGTGGAATTTATGGTGAGGGCCGCGGCTTTCAATTTCCAGCGCCGTGGCGCTCAAACATTCTTTCAATTTCTATTCTTCTAGCACAGTCCTTTTACTTCGACAAAGATTTTGACCACCTTCCCACTAGACTGGGTAGAGTGATAAACATCAAAGTTGTAATCCCTACCTCTTATCTTTCTAATGGTTCAAAAAATCATGTTATTTGAACTTCTGTAGTGGGAGATATACTTAAAAAACCGAAACATATGCAGATAGGGCTACTGCTCATTATGCACCTTTCTTCACCCATTAAAATTATTTTTGATCCTACTCCTATAACGACATAAAATAATTATAAGTAATGTAAAACTAGCATCATTAGCTCAAATTAAACATTTAAACATAAGTTCCACCTCAAGTTACGAGTTTATGAAGGTCGAGGTTTCACACTTACAATCTCATTAATGTATAATTGGGCATACTGAGTTGGTCCATATTCAGTCTTGATTGGCAAGAAGTGAGTAGACTTAGTTAGCTGATCAATTATCACCCAAATGGCATCATAGCCACCCCAAACTCTTGGTAAACCTGTCTAAAGTTCATTGCTACATGTTCCTATTTCGACTCGAGAATTGATAATAGTTGCAACAATCTTGAAGGCTTTTGATGTTCAGCCTTCACTTGTTGGCATGTCAAACACTAAGAGACATATTCCACCACGTCTCTCCTTAGTCCTAGCCTCCAATGCATAGACTTCAAATCATGATACATCTTGGTGGCTCTAAGGTGTATTGCATAAACTGCCACATGCGTCTTTTCCAAATCTCATTTATAAAACTATCCATATTCGACACATAAATTTGGTATCAATATCTCATTAAACCATTTATGCCATACACAGAGTCTCAAGCTTTATCTTTGCTCATGTCTCCAACTATTTTCACCATATATTCATCTTGATCTTAACCAGATTTAATTTCATCCAATATCATGGGTCGAACTCTAAAATGAGCCAGCACGATGTTAGAATCATTAACCTCAAAGTGTGCACCCATATTGCCCAGATCATACAATCTCCGCACCAAATATCTTTTCTCTATTGTCATGTGTGCCAAACTCCCCATCAATTTTCGGCTCAAGGCATCTGCCACCACATTGGCCTTGCCAGGATGGTAGAGTATAATCTTTCAACAGCTCCAACCACATATGCAACCTTAAATTTAAATCTCTTTGTTGAAATATATACTTCAAACTCTTGTGATCAGTACATATTTCGTAAGTTTCACCATAGAGATAACGGTGTCAAATTTTCAAAGAAAATATGTTTGTGGTCATTTCTAAGTCGTGTAGGACAATTCAATTCATGCCTCTTCAATTGTCATGAGGCATACGCTATAAACTTTCCATATTGCATCAACACGCAACCCAATCCAACCTGTTATGCATCGCAATACACAGTATAGCCTATGGATCTACATGATAGGCTTAACATAGGTGTAGAAGTGAGATAAGCTTTAAGTATTTGAAAACTATCCTCATATGCATCAAACCAATCAAACTTAACTCCTTTCTGAGTTAGTATTTTTAAAAGAGATGCAATTTTAGAAAATCCTTGCATAAAATGCCCGTAATGTCTAGCTAAACTTAGAAAACTTCTAAATTCTGTTACAAACATTGACCTCGACCATTTCTCCATAGCTTTCACTTTGCTAGGATCCACTTGTACCCCTTTTCTAGACACCATGTGTCTTAAGAAATTGACTTTATTCAGTTAAAACTCAAATGTAAAAAATTTAGCGTATAACCTATGCTTTCTCAAGGTCTGAAGTACAATCCTTAGATGTTATGGATGTTCCTCCGGGCTTTTAAAGTACACCAAAATATTGTTAATAAATATGATCACAAATTTATCCAAATACATCTGAAAGACTTTGTTCATTAAATCCATACCAAACAACATCACCAGAAATTCATAGTGTCCATAACGTGTGTAGAACACTGTCTTGGGTACATCAAATTCTCTCATTCTCAATTGCCGATACCTCGAGCCCAATTCAATCTTAAAGAACTACACGACATCTTGCAATTAATCAAACAAATCATCAATCCTTAGGAGTGGATATTTATTCTTCACAGTGACCTTAATCAATTGCTAGTAGTCAATGCATAATCGAAGGCTACCTTCCTTTTTCTTCACGAATAGAACTGTAGCTCCCCAAGGTGAAACACTGGGGTTAATAAAACCCTTATTCAATAAATCCTCCAGTTGCTCCTTAAGCTCTTTTATTTCAGTAAGTGCCATTCGATAAGGAGGTATTAAAATTAGCTGTGTATTCAAAATCAAGTCAATACAAAATTCAATCTCCCTCTTGGGAGGCAATCCAGGCAATTCCTCTAGAAATACATCTAAATAATCACCTACTATAGGTACATAATCCATACCCCCATCATCCATTGAAATGTCTTTAGTCATCGCCAAGTACTCTTGGCCTTCTGGCCTTGGCATTGGTTTGGTAGCTATGTTCTATAGAACTTCCACAGACACTAGGCTACCATGCTCATATATCACAAATGATGATGTCAAGACCTAACTCAGGGATCCGTGGCACGCGCACAAGCCCAATAGGCAAGCCTACTAGACCTAAGCAAGCCTTAGAGTCTAAAATCAAATAACGCAAATGCTAAGGGATTTCAATAATAAAATATTCACAAGAAAACCAAATATAATACATTACCCTTGGCACATAATTGATACAAATGTTTATAAGGCCATACGTTCGCCATCAAAGACGGGTTCGTACATAACAACCCTTACAGAAGTTCATATGGCACATTGTGCCTACATACGTAACCATAGCTGAAGACTTCAGCTTTCTCAATGGAGTGATCAACACGTAACTGGAACCTACTGGAGGCCAAAACTGGTCTGTCTATAGACAACCTTTGCCATGCACCTCCATGGTCTATTTATCTACACATGGTACACAAATAGGTGAGTATTGTAATACTCAGTGAGTAGTGCTGATAATCAAAATCACATATATATATATCAACACATAATAAATATTACACTCTTGGTGCAACCCAATAATCCAACAAACATCTCACAACATAGGGCATATCATTATCCTTAAGTCTCTAATATGAGGACATATCATCATCCTCAATGTCTTCATAGGTCATGATACATATCATTAGGCTTACCCTCAAAGCTGATTAAAGTTATTCAAACCATTCTCCACAACATACTCTAGTTGCAAGAGTACACATCAAAATCATATCCTTTTTGTCTAAACCTCTCATAACTATTTCATGTCATATACAAATTGAGTCAACAGTGGTCTTTTCCTGAACACAATCAAATCACGCTTGGTGGCCAATTAGCGAAGAATCAAATCATGCTCAGGCCAAGCCATTGGTAGAGAACAGATCATGCGTATGCCAAAATAATGGGTGAAAAACAAATCATGCACAGCACCAAAGCAGTTGGCAGAGAATGAAATCATCAACTAGAGTAATTTCCCAACAATCAGTATCACTCGAAGTATTCTCAAACTGGTGTTATCAAAGCACTACAACTGGTAATCACAAGCAGGACTAATATCACTGTCATTACTTACCACCATCTTTATAGGCTCACATATAGTCATAGAGGATCGAAACTCCACTCATCCACAAATGAGATCAACGTCTGAAATTCATCCCTCATATGAAAACATAAATCCATACATAAGGCCATCATGCCTTTATCATTAACATTTTCCTCATCAAACCTCAATTCACATTTATTGAGCCTCAATCATCTTTAAGCTCGGTTAAGTTCTGAGTGCTTTTAAATCTCCAAGGCATCATTGGATCAAATTCTCTTAACATATCCTTCGCCTAGGGAAATCTATTCTTAGGGTTCATTATAGCCTCTAGTCATTTTAGTCTAGGCACACATAGCATAAGCCATCCATGTGGCTCATATCACAGCACACAAACACCCATTCCACAGTTTGGTTCTCTAGCCTAGGCACTTACAACTAGGCAATCATATATATACATATATATACATACATATATTCTAATACCATGGCAGCGCCTTCATCAAGGCATCATGCATCACATGCACTTTAATTCAAACCCATTTGCAGTGACAAATTAAAGGTAATTTTACCATCGAACTCAATTTTATCCTTCAATAGTCCTCTAGCTCATCCTTGCATGCAATATCTTTGTTTCATCCTTAAAACGCCTCAAAATATCTAATTGTTAATTAAATCTTGGTTTTTGAAAATTGCCAACTTTTTCACAATTAACCAAATCTTAACGATCTTACTATTTAAGCTTAAATCTATCAACAATGAGCTAAAGCTATACCTTAGAAGTTAGATTGCATGAATCTTAGCTCCAAATTCCAACTAGATCGGGGGAGATTCAACAAAGTTAGAAAAACTAGATTTCTTATAATCTAATCGATTAAATCAAAAAATAATCAGTAAGAACACTTACTCTTACCTCAATAACGTTTCTCCTAAGCTCAGACTCCAAGAATACATTTGGGGCCTAGAGTTTGAGGGTTTTTGTTTTAAATGGCCAAATGGCTCGGATCTCTTTTTAATTTTTGCCTTTCTTCAATGATGTATTGATACATTTGGCAATGTATAGATACATTTGCCCTTATTTCAACTAAATTTATCAATACATTAGGCAATGTATCGATAGATTTTGGACAGAACGAGTCATTATCCAACATTTATCGATACATGGGGGAAATGTATTGATACTTTTTCCCCTAAGTGCTTTCTACTTCAAATGTATCGATAAATTTGGACAATGTATCAATACATGTTAATCCTTGTCCAAATTTATCAATACATTCTTGAATGTATTGACACAATCCTTCTTGTAGGCCTTGTGTTTTCATCCTGCCATGAATATATCGATACATTTGAGGACGTATCTATACATTTTCCCTTCTAGGTAGTTTTTAGCTTCCCAAACTTCCAAGAATTCAAGTCTAATACTCCAATTTCATACCTTGTGAAGATCACACTTGAAATCATTTGTTTAACTTAATCCCATACACATATATTCACAAATATAATGTCAAACTTAGATTAAAACCTCAAGCTATGAGATTTGTCACAAATTTCTTCAAAATTTTACCTATTTGTTAACATATAAACTTTTTGACACTTAGCATACATATCATATCATCAAAGTCCTCAAGGCTTCACATATTTCGTAAATCATTCTTAGTTTACTTAATTTACATTGAAAATTGAGGGTGTTACAGAGGATCCTCCTCGAAACTTAAGTTGCACAAGCTTATAGTAGCAGTCTACCTTGACAAAGCAAGATGTTAACCAGTCCGTACCCAAAATCATATCAAAATCTAAAATTAGTAGTAACACCAAGTCAACTAAAGATTAAGGCTATGAAGAGATGGCCAAGGCTTACTTCTATTACAGAGATACGGAGCTTCCCAAGATTGGCTAGATACTATTGGAGATTTGTTAAGGATTTCTCTAAAATATTACTCCTATATTTAACTGGACATAAAAGAGTGTCAAGTTTATTTTGACAGATGCATGGGAGGAGAGCTTTGAGGAGCTCAAGACTTGTCTTACCACAGCTCCAATGTTGTGCTTACCATGTGGTACAAGGGGTTATATGATTTATTACGATGTATCATGAGTGGGACTAGGATGTGTGTTGATGCAACATGGTAAGATAATTGCATAAGTATTGAGACAGCTCAAGAGGCATGAGTAAAATTATCCTACCCATGATTTAGAGATGGTAGCCATAGTATTTACCTTAAAGATTTGGAGGCATTACTTATATGGTGAGACTTGTGAGATATGGACCATAAAAGTCTCAAGCAAAGAAATCTCTGTTAGTCTTGATGGAGTGCTAGAAGAGGGGTAAATAACACTAATAATTTTGAGGTCAACCTTTTGAGCTTGTACAACTCTTAATCAATTATGAGAAAGAAGGTTTAAAACTTGTTAAAGTTAAAAGACACCAAGTAAGGAAAGGTAGAAAGAATTCGACAATACACAAGTATTTATAGTGGTTTAGTCCCTTTGACCTACATCCACTACCTTGATTTCTCAATTAAAGATTTTCAACCCAACTTCACTAAACTAGTGGAATTAATAACTTCCACCAAGGTTGTGAAACCTCGACCTTCATAGACGTGTAACTCGAGGTAGAACTTATGTTTAAAGATCTAATTGGAGCTAATGATGCTAGTTTTACATTACTTATAATTATTTTACATCGTTATAGGAGTAGGATTCAAAAATAATTTCAATTGGTGAAGAAAGGTGCAAAATGGGCTATTGCTCTATTTGCATATGTTTCGGTTTTTCAAGTATATCTCCCGCTACAGAAGTCCAAATGACATGATTTTTAGACCATTAGAAAGCTAAGAAGTAGGTATACAACTTTGGTGTTTACCACTTTGCCTAGTTTTGACGAAAAGGTAGTCAAAATTTTGTCAAAGTGGAAGAACTGCACCAGAAAAATAAGTTCAGGCAGAACATTTGAGTGCCGCGGTGCTGGAAATTGAGAGCCGCGACCCTCACCGTAATTTCCACAAATAACAAGTTTAGGGGATTTTTGAAGCTAGGACTTTTGGGGGCTACTTAAGGGACCTCTTTTAGAGGATTTTGGACCTTTTCCAGTGTCAAAAGATTAAAAGATTGCACAAGAAAAGAAAGAAGACAAGTGGCCTTGTTAAGGGCATTATTGTAATTGCATGAAGATTTAGATAAGCTTTAACTATAAAAATCTCATCTTTTCCAGCAGCTTCTACATTCCTCCAGCAACTTCTTCTTCTCCTTCCTCCCATCTCACGTTTCTCACCTTTTCCATGAAAGCTTCTCTCAAGCTTCCATTACTCTCCTAAACTAACTTAAATTTTTGTGCTCTACACACCCTGTTGTAGGGTTTTCCATACTCTTTTACTACCTCACCTTAAACAAACCCTTAAAAGTCTTTCTTCAATACTTTGTCTCACCAGCTGAACTTTGTAGAGAGAGAAAGAGAGGTTTCATGATAGCTTGAGGACTCTTGGGAAGAAATTTCATTCCAATCCACCAAGGTGAGTGATGAATTAAGACTTGTTTTAAGTTATTGATAAAGGCTAATAATTAGAGTTATGAATTGTGTATTGCTGAAGTTGTTTATCTATTTCTAGTGTTACTAAAGTAAAGAACTGAATAGCCAATCAAATGGTAATGGAAGATAGATAGGAAGGGCTAATGAAGCTTGATTTTGGAAAATAGCTTTTGGAGTAATATTAATGTAAATTGGATTGGCTGTGATGTTTTTTTGTGTGATAGCCCCATTTGAACCATTAGGGAAGTTAGAGTCGATTAAAGGTTCAACAAATACTAGTGAGTGAACTTGCATTTCAAAATGTTTTGGGGAAATGTTTACGTGTTTCAATGAATCATTTGAAAATTTCATTAGTTTTTGCTTTAAAATTTCCTGGGAACAAACCCTTGATAAAATGTTTGATGCTGTGAAAAGTGAAATGTGTAAAAGGATGAATCCATATGTTTTTGTATATTGTTGATATATATATATACTATGTCATAAATGGTACCAGTGTGTGACAAATGCAACCATGCATGTGCGGGGTGAGTGTACACTTGTTGGTGATGACGGTGGTGAGGGAGATGGATGGGATGTCCGGCTATGTGCACGATGTGGTGGGATGCACATGAGCTGGGTGAGATGGGATGTCCGGCTATGTGCACGATGTGGTGGGATGCACATGTGCTGGGTGAGATGGGATGTCAAGCCCAACTCTATAAAATATTTACCATGTCATTCATATGCTTGATAATATGCTTACATACTTGGAAAGCCCAGAAAAATCGTTAAAAGTCGGTAGTGAACCTGATGGTACAATTAAGTTGATTTAAGCCTCGAACTAGTCCAAATAGAGATTTTAAGATGAAATTGAGAATTTTAAAACCCCATAATGACTTAATATGGTGATTCAGAGTTCGAGGATTGATTTGGAGTCAAATTGGAGTTTTCATGACGCAGGGGCAAAATGGTCATTTTGCCACCCAAGGGTAAAATTGGAATTTTACACCACCCAACACTTGTCAAGCCCTTGAATTTTACCTATTATACTTTGGATAATTGAGATATTTTATGTGGTGGTAGGAGAATGCTTAATTATTAAGTTTAAAAATGGACCAATGGGATGGTGACAAGTGGCAAGTTTTCATTTCTTTATAATTTACATTAAAAACCAGCACACACCTCTTTTATTTCATTCTTCATGTTCGGCCTCACCAAAGAAAAGAGGAAAGAAAGAAAGAACAAACCCTAGTGAGCAAAAATTCAAGGGAAAATTGGTGGATTTTAAGGAATTAAGCAAGTAATGGTAAAATTTCTTGATTTTAGCTTGTGATCTACCTTTCCTATGCATTCTTTTTCATTTTCCATGGTTGAGAATCAAGTTTGCATGAAGATACCTTTGCTAGCAGGACATGGGGGGAGGGGTTTTGATCTTGGATTTAGCTAGATTTCATGTTATTCTAGTGTTTTTAGTTGTTTGGTGATGTGTAGCATAAAAAAAAAACAAGAAAAATTCATGTTTTTACATCACCCTTATTGGCCGAATCTTCCTTATGGTATGTGGATGGTGGATTTGATTTTATTTCAAGTGATTTGATTAGGAATTAATGATTTATGGTGTAAAAACCAAGTGTGAAAAACCATAGTGTTTATGCACCCACCATGGCCGAATTTTCCAAGAGAAAATGTTGAGGATGATTTTGCTATAATTCATGTTATCTAGTTTATATTTGATGATTTAGAGTATTGGAAGTGAAATGAATTTATTTGGAGTCAATTTGGATGTTTTGGTTAAATCAAAGGCGAAGAGTTCGAATTAGGTCGAAAACTGATCCATTCTAATCACCCTTGAACCAACGTGAATTCCATTTTTAAGTGACTATCCAAACAACCTCATGCATTCATATAGAGCCTGAAATAGATTTATAATGACATGACACAATATATTGAATTATTTGTCGTGTATTGTGTATAGGTGGTGAGTCCTCTAACAAGGGTAAAGACATTGTGCCAGAAGACCAAGAATAGGAGTATTTCGAACTCTCGATATTGTGAGTAACCTTATTATCGTCTTAATTATCTAAAGTAGTTTTTATTCGTTTTTGTGATTTTATAGAAAAATGAGTTTAAATGGTAAATCTTTATGTTTTATAAGCAAAATGTGATTAAACGAAATGATTTTATAAAATTGTCTTGAAATTGAATGATGGCTTAGAAAATGGAGTAATTGGAGACTATTTACTATGTTATAAATCATGGTTTGAATTGAATGGCTTATGATAATGTGGGCATGAGTGGCTGGATTGGTAATTGTGCTAAACATATATGAACTGTTGTTTTGCCTTGACATGCTGTGTTGTAAAATAATTGCCACGTCATGCTGTTGGAATTTTATTGATTTGGTGGGATATCGATTAGCTTACTACAGTGGGTAGGTTTCTGTGGACCAGCCTATTAGAGGGGCACGATAAACCCTGTTACATTTTATTTTACCTCGGTACGAGAGGCACGGAGGGTAACTCCTGAGGTAAAGCTTTAGAGTTCACTTCACGACGAACCACCACGTGAAAGTGAATTTAGCCAACGCCAAGGAACGACTATGCTTTTAAACATAAAAATGTGTTTTGTGCGTATATGACTTTTTAAACAGCCTTGGTGGTCTCGATTGGATGCCTCTGATCAAGATATCCCCGAGAATGAGTTTTGGCACGAGCCAAATTTTTAAGAAATTCATAAGCCATGTTGATTATTTAAGTGAAATGAAATTATTTTATTAGATGAAATGAGTTTGAAACGTTATGAATCGTAGTACGATGAACTATTTTAAGTTGTCTCCATTTACTCGGCTTTAGATATTTTAGATGATGTTTGTTTACTCACTGGGTTTATATAAACTCACCACCCTCCTTTCCACTCATTTCAAGCTCAGGATAGTCAATAGATAGCTGATTCGTCGAGGGCTACAGTTGGATTTGCATCCTTAAAAACTGTAGGTTAATAGCCTTTGTTACTTTTGGTCATTCAGGGGTCCACGTGTCATTGTAAATTAAATTACATACTTTGGTTATCTGTGTTACTGTATGTACGAATTTATTTTACTTTTACACTACAAAAATTATTTACGGATATCTCTATAAAAATTATTTTATATGAAAATGGAATATTTTATTTAATATTTTTATTTTATTCTAATAACTATCATTTCACTTTAAATGAATGTTTCAGACATCTAAACTTATTTTTGGTTATGAAATATGTATCTTTCACTCATATACTACATTTTTAGATGGTTTTGAAATTTTTAGAAAAAAATGACCAAAATACCCCTGTGAGACAAAAATTATTATTTTTTATTGTTTTGGTTTGGAAATAGCTTATAATCTTTTAAAATATGATATTAGCAACTGTTGCTCGTAGAGGAGGTGAGAAAACTAATATTAAAGCCTTATGGGGTTTCGATTGGCATTCCGAGTAATGAATGACTATCGGGATATCACGGCGGTTGTCACTGGCTCGAGGAGAGTACCGGGTCTTGACATGGGATGTCCGGCTATGTGCACAATGTGGTGGGATGCACATGAGCTGGGTGAGATGGGATGTCTGGCTATGTGCATGATGTGGTGGGATGCACATAATGAATCTTGAAAATTTACTGTTTATTTGCAAATTGATTTTATTGCAACGAGAAACATTCTGTTTATATTGCCTTGCTTGGATAATTGCTGAAAATTTCCTCTCTTTCTAATTTCATACTAAATATGGTTCCTTCATCATTAAATGATTTAATGACCAGGGGTTTAAATGAAGGGATTTTAATAAGAACTTGAACTAAGTTGCATTGTTTTCAAATAAGTGGATCATGATTATCAACTTTCCTTATCGTTGCTTGTTCCCTTCTTATGTTCACTCACTGAGTTTGTACTCACTGTTTTCAACTTCATGTTTTCAGATTAGGAGGTAGTTGGAACCTAGGCCGAGGTGTCCACGTAGTTTCGTCTCTTTGGTAAGTATGTTAGCATTCAGTAGCCGTCCCTTCACCTTGGTCATTCCACTGGAAGCCTAGAGTCATTTTGTTTGTAAATACGTACATGTGATGTAAAGAACTAAAATGCAAGCCTTAGAGCATATATGTATATTCTGATTGGTAAGCCACCATGAGTGGCAATGGTTAACATTATTTGGGTTAATGTGAAATGCAGTTTTGATTGCTATAGCATATTAATTAGGTTCTTATAGATTGGAAGTATGAAGGTGACTTTAAGAATAGTTGATGGAATGATGAGCAGGATTATATAAGTAGGCTTGCTTGGGCTTGGTGGGCTATGCCCATTGAGTCCATGCGCCGGTCATGGCTTGGATATGGGGTCTTGACAAAGGTTTTACAAGGTGAGCTTCTAACCTAAGCTCTAATCCCTTATAATAAATTTTATAGTACTCCAACACTTTAATTAACCAAGAAAAGAGAAGAAAAAAAAGTACATACGTTCACCCTTACTTGTCTAAGATGAATACAATCAAGTTCAAACACTTTTACAAGAATAGAAATGAAAAACAACTATGTAAGAAAAGGTTTTTGGCTTTTTGCTCAAAATTGATCTTGATAGGTTCTCTCTTACTTATTTGACTATAGGAGCTTCCTTTTATACTTGGAAAGTCAAAATTTTCTATTGGAGATAGTTTTTAGCCATTGTAGACATGTCTGATGCCTTCCTAGTCATTATTTTATCTTTTAGCATGTTAATTCAAATAAGCGGATCGTGTTCCGTTAACCAGTTAAAGGTAGGCTTTAATTGATTAAGCTTCTTCTATCTTACACTGTCAAACAACTCATTCCACTATGTTAACCAGTTAAAAATGGCTTTAACCAATTAAGAACATTCTGTTTCCAAACTTCTCCAACTGGTAGTCATCTTTTAATTGGTTAGACCTTCCTCTAATTGATTGAGGCTTCTCTTCTTTCAACCAATTAAAAGTTCTTTAGAATTGAATTTCTTTATTTTGGCTTCCTTTAATGGTCAACTTAATTTTGTCGCTTAAAGGTACTTTAAGTCTTATGCTTTAACTGATTAATCCCATTCCTTAACCAATTAGCATGCCTCTGTCTTCATCTTTTAGCACCTTTTTAATTAGTTAAGCCTGATGCTAACCAATTAAGGCTTTTCTACCTTGTTTTTATATAGCGTCCAGTTATGCCTTAATTGATTAAGGCCCTACATTAATTAGTTAATGATGTTTTCATTTTAGTAAACCATTTCTTCTTTTCCACTTTAATTGATTATCCCATCTTCTAAGAGAACAAGCTTCTTGACTTACCTTTAATTAACAATTTTATTAAAGGATTTAAATTGTGAGACCCTGTCAAGCTCGATTAAAAGACGATATTGTACCGAGTGATACAACTAAGTTAAATCGAGTCTTGAACTAATTCAAATAGAAATTTTAAGAGGAATTTGAAAATTTTAAAACCCACAGAATGGCTTAGAAGAGTGATTTGGAGTTCAAGGTCCAATTTGGAGTCCATCAGGAAAATTGACCGATTAGGGATAAAACGGTCATTTTACCATTTGATGATAAAACGGAGATTTTTAGTCAAGATTTGATCACATTTGACCAAGAATAATTATATGAAATATAATTATGATTATTGGAGTATAAAATGATGTTTAGCAGTGAAAAAATTGTGATTCCCAATATTTTTGAAGCACAAGGGTAAAATGGTAATTTTGCCACTAGAGGACTAAACGAGAATTTTTATAAAATGATTTTTGCCCCATTTGGTTAATATTGATCAATATTAGTGTTATTTGAGGTTGAAAAGTAGAAATAATGTGATTCCGGTACATTTCGGAATATAGGGGCAAAATCATAATTTTTTTCGTCCGGGGGCAAATCAATAAATTTTTCGTCCCAGCACTTGTCAAGACCAAGGGATTTTAATTGTGGTAGGATTGGATAAATATCAGAATATTTGTGGTGGAAAATTAAGAAGAAAAAGTCAAAAAGTTAAAAAATTTTGGGCCAATAAGCATGTGACACGTGGCATGCTTGATTATTTTATTATTTTCTATAGAAATCAGCCCATTAAATCCCCAATTCTCTCACCATATTTGGCCTAGGCAACCAGCAACAAGAACAAAGGAAGAACAAAGGGAAAAACAAGAAAACCTAGGTGGAAATTCAAAGAAAAAGTGAAGAAAACAAGGAAACAAGTTAGGTAAGTTAGAATTTCTTTAATTCTTCTTGATACCTAGCTTACCCATGCTTTTGTTCTTGATTTCCATGGTTGAATATTGAGTTATCATGATGAATTCAATTCTGAAAAATGCGTATGGAAGAGGAATTGTTGTTGGAATAATTTGATTTTAGACTATGTTAGTGTTTAAGGATAGTTAAGCATAGTTATGAACAAAAACACAAAAGAAATATTCAGTTTCTATAGGGTTCCTTATTGGTCGAACCATGAGGGCTAAATATCAATAGGGGATTGTTTTTAATTCAAGGAAAATGGCTTGAAAAATGATGAATTAAGGTGAAACGGTTATGTAGTAAAAATTTCGGTGCTAGTGCACCAAATGATCCAATTTTTCTATAAGGAACTGTGAGGCTTCTAATGCTGAATTTGGCTTTATTTAAATGGTATGTGGTAAATTAAGGTATTAGAGGAGAAATGAATTAATTTGGAGGTGATTTGGACACAATCACCAATTAATCGGGTGATCGGTCGAATTTAATCGATACCGCGATTAAGCGATAATCGGACGTATTTTTGCATTTACATATCAAGCATTAGTAATTTAAATTAGTTTATATCAATTTAAGGACAATATGGTAAATTCCTTGACTTTGTTATTTGTCAAGGTAGTGAGACGTCCGGAAAAGGTAAAGGAATTGCGCCTAAGGACTATTAGTCCGAGTGCACCCGAAATTTGAATTTTCGACACTTGTGAGTGGACTGCCTTCAAAACTTGTTTTGGGAAATACAATGTAATTGGCACCCATTTGAATGAATTATCAAGTTTTTCATGAAAACAAGTGCCTTGGGAACAAGCTTTTGAAAAATGGTTTTATGTTGTAATATGTGATTGCTATGGATTCATGCACTATTATATTATGATGATATATATATATATATATATATATGTGTGTGTTGTGCATGATGAATGATATTGTATATAATGACTGTAACCTTGTGTGTGAACAATGTGGAGAATGCACATGCCGGTGATGATGGTGGCATGAAAGATAGATGATGATAGTGCCCGTGTGCACGATGTGGGGGGATGTACACGATAGCACTGATTGTGCACGATGTGGGGGGATGCACATGATGGTGCCGGCTATGTGCACGATGTGGGGGGATGTACATGAGCCGGGAGTGATTATGATGATATTGATGTTTGTCTATGTAATTATGCATATCTAGATTTATGAAATGAAAGCTCATGAATGTGATATATGGTTGACATATATGTGAAATTTGACACATTGTACTTTGAGAATTTTCATGAGTTTTATGTTGATTTTGTTAGTTTAGCAGGATGGCTTTTTGTTGAGTGAGGGAAAATGTTTCTCTTGTTGCTCTGTTTTCGCTGCAGCGAAATTCATGCTCGCTGCAGTGAGAAACTCTCGGTTTTAGAGGGGTAGACTGGTTGAAAACTTGCTGCAGCGAAATTCATTCTCGCTGCAGCGAAAAACTTTCTGTTTTGTCTCTTATCTTGTCCAATTGCTGCCCTATTTTTCACTTCTTTGCTACCATATCTGAGCATGGACTTCCAACATTTAGGACAAAATGAGTTAAGTTTAAAATGAAGGGTTTTTAATATGAATGGAACTAAATTGCATTGTTTTGAAACAAGTGCATCATGATTTTAAATTCTCCCTTGTTGTTGCTTGTTCCCTTCTTTGTTCACTCACTAGGTTTATACTCACCATTTTCAAATTCATGTTTCAGATCACGAGGCAGCCGGTAACTAGGACGAGGTGTCCTTGTAGACCTGTGTCCATATTTTGGTAAGTGTCTCGGCATTCGGTAGCTGTATATTCATCTGAGTCACTCCGCTGGAAGTCGAGCGTTATTTTGTTATGTATAGACGAACTTAATGTAAATTATTAGAATACATGTTGTAGACATTGTATGTAAATTTTTAAGGAGTAATGCCAGTACTAGTTGGCAATGTATATCACTATTTTGATTCAAAGTTATGAAATATGACTTAGTGATATTAGATGGAATTATAAGTACGATAAATAATAGGCTTGCTTGGGTTTAGTGGATTACGTCCATTGGACCATTGCGCTGGTCATGGCTCGGAATTTGGGTTGTGACATAAACATTATCGAGCACACTTAAGTAGTAAAGTTAGAAATCAATAAATAAAGAATGTTTTCTTATTGTAAAAAACATATGGAGTTAACATTCTCTTTTTTTTTTTTTATGATGACAAAACTCTCATAGATTAAGAGTGCAATATCTTTTACACCATAAAATTTCGTGTGCAGCTTAAGGATTGCTCCCCATAGATATATGCTCCCCCTTAATATGTGTATTAAGAAAAATAAAGAATTTAAATTTATTTTTGCAAATATAATTAGTATATATGTGCACAAATCTTCCAAAATTATCAACAATAGATCGTCATCAACAACTCATAATAGTCCATCAGCCAATACGATAATAAAATCAATAACCATAAGCATACCACAAATAATGATAGTTCATAATTCTTATCCACAAAATAGTTAGCAACATAAAAGCATAAAACCATAAAAACATAACCCATAGTCATAAAACATAAACCAAACATAAACCCAGTACACACATTGTTCATAGTTCTACCCTATGTATATCTTCCTAACCATTCCTTACTTCTTAATTCTCCTCTTTTTGTCATCATCCAAAAACAGGGTCCTACTTAAGCTTAATTTTAATCAGAGTTCAAGGATGGTGAGGACTCATTAGTGCTAAGGTGCACTTTCAAGGGTTTAGAGGAGGAGTTGGAGGAATCAGAAGATGTAAGGGATGAAGAGGGAAATGTTGAGGAAATTATTTAAGAAGGTTCGGGTTTAGAGGGTTGTTTGACAATAGTCAATGCCAATTTTATAGATTTCCTTCGTCTAAAAGTTATGTTCTTGGCTACAATTGTCTTCTTACCTCTCCTAGAAGGATTTTTTAGAGACTAAACCAATTATTGTTGCCTTCTTTTTGCTTTGAGTCTATTGTGGTGTGATCTCCTTCTTTTCTTTTATGAGCTGATTCAGCTTCTTGCTCCATTCTTTCTTTAAGTTTTTCTTCATCACTTGCAGTGTCTTTAAGCATTTCAGCAACGAAATCTGAAAGCAATATTCCTTCTGATTCTTTAGGAGATTTCTTATTTGTTTTTGTAGCTTTTGACTCTCCTTCATTCAAATTTTCTTCTTCAACTTCTTAATTCATCTTCTTTGCCATTTTTTCACCTTCATTTTCCTCTTCAATTCCCATAGCTATTTCTGCTTGAGGACCCACTTCATCATTCTGATTTTTCTTCCCATGTTTAGCATTTTTTTGGCAATCTCATAGTCAAAAGCATGAATTTCAAGCTATTCTGTTTCAGTTCTCTTATCTGAGGAACTTGCTACTGCTTTAGCCTGATTTTTAGATGAAAGGGATCTTGTTTCCTTTTGTTTGTGAATGAAGTTCTTGTAATGACCATCTTCTCGATTATTATTAACATTCGAGTCTTGTGAGAGAACCATTCAAGTCCCAAACAAGCCTTAATTGAAACTCTTATTATTACCATATATTCATTCCACCCATTTATGTGACCCCTTTGAACCGTATAACTCTTTGTTATAAGATTTGAGCAAAAGTCGTAATAAGCCATCTTAACCTTTATTCACCATAATTGTAAAAATACATTATAGTCTAAAATCTCCAACTGAACATTTATATTGAGACTAATGTCCATTTACAAAAACAAAATACATTACAAATGACTTGACCTCTAGCAGCGGAGTGACTTAGAATAATGTGTTATGAGATGCCTTTACCTATATGTGGTGGTCAATAAGTGCCGATGAATAAATGTTAGGTCGATCATTTTTCACAAAAGGGAGATAAGGGAGTGAGTCTCACAGACTTAGTGATCATTGGCTCCATGAGCAAGGCGTTGATGGGAAACAAGCTTAAAGCAGATAATTTGAATAGTAAAACCAGAGTATAAAATAATAACTTTATAAAACTAAATAACATGTTGGGTATTTGTGCCTTGTAAAAATAATGTCGTAAAATCATAGTGCAATACTTTCCTTGGCAAAACAATACTGAAAACAAAGCGTAGTAAAATAAATTTCAATCATCGAAATCATCTATTTCGTTCAAAAATACAATAGTTGTATAAAAGCACGCATGCTCCCAAAATGTGTGGCATATAAAAATAAACGATTACATCCACATAAATGAACTCATGATCAACATATAAAGCACTGGAAGCTTTCAATCCAATAAGGAAGTTACGGAAAAACATTAACTCTCCACCATGCAAAAGAGTACGAGTATAAAAACTATCACGACTCGGAACTCCCATCAAACCCGTGACAATCGCCGTGACGTCCCGATAGATATTCATTGCTCGAAATGTCAATCAAAACCTCGCAAGGCTTAACATAAGTTTTTCTCGCTTCCCCTGTGAGTATTAGTCACTAAAATTATGTTTTGAGAGATTATAAACATTTTCCAAATCAAAACAATAAAAAAATAATTTTTTTCTCGTAGGGGCATTTTGGTCATTTTTCCTCAAAAATCTCAAAATCTGCTAAAAATGTAGTATGCGAGTACAAAACTCATAATTCATAATAAAAAATAAGTTTAAATATCTGAAACCTTCATTTAAAATGAAATTATGATTATTTGGATATAATAAAAATATTTAATAAAATATTCTATTTTCTTATAGAACAATATTTATAGAGTTACACGTAAATAATTTTTGTAGCGTAAAAGCTAAATAAATTCATACATACTGTAATACAGATAACCAAAGTATAAAATTTAATTTACAGTGACACGTGGGCCTAGAACGACCAAAAGTATCAAAAAAGGTAAACCTACAGTTTTTGAGGATGCAAGTCCAACTGTAGCCCTCAACGAAATGAGTTATCTACCGACTATTCTGAGCCTGAAATTTGTGGAAAGGAGGGTGGTGAGATTATATAATCTCAGTGAGTAAACAGATACCATCTAAAATATATAAAACTGAGTAAATGGAGACAAATAAAATAATTTAACATACTGTAATTCATCACCTTTCAACTTGTTTCAACCAAATAAAATCAATTCATATAAATCGAGTAATCAACATGGCTTATGAATTTCTTAAAACTTTGGCTCGTGCCAAAATCATTTTTATACCCAGTTATCAAGGATGCCTTGATCGAGGGCTATCCCAACTGAGTCCGCAAGGCTGTTAAAAAGTTATGTACGCATAAATCATGTTTTTATTTTGATAACATAGCCGTTCTTTAGCATTGGCTGAGTTCCCCTCACGTGGTGGTTGGGTGTGAAGTGAACTCTAAAGTTTGACCTGGGGAGTTACCCTACATGCCTCTCCAATCGAGATACATATATATGATCAGGTTCTATACCCCTTTAATAGGTTGATCCACAGAACCAGCCCACTGCAGCAAGCTAAACCCACCATACAATAAAAATTCAATAGCATGATATGGAAATTTAATCATTATCCAGCTTATTAAGGCAAATAATAGTTTATACATTTCAACACAAATACCAATTCAGCCATTCATGCCAATATTGTCATAAGCCAATCAATTAGAACCATAAATTCACAATACATCAAATGGTCTCCAATTACTCTATTTTCAAAGCCTTCATTCAATTTCAAGACCATTTATAAAATCATTTTATTTAAACACATTTTGTTTATAAAACCTAAAAATTTACCATTTAAACTCATTTTTCATAAAATCACAAAATTGGATAAAAACCACTTTAGATAATTAAGACGATAGTAAGGTTACTCACTGTATCAGGAGTTTGAATTACTCCTATTCTCAGTCCTCTAACACAACGTCTTTACCCTTGTTAGAGGGCTCACCACTTATACACAATACACGACACATAATTCAATATACTGTCATACCATTATAAATCTATTTCAAGCTCTTTACTAATGCATGAAATGGGATGCAAATTGTTCGGATTATCATCCAAACACGGTACTCTACACAAATTCAATTGTGTACCTAAATAAAACGGTATTGGCCTAATTTGATCTATCTCTCGATTAATTGGCCAATATGTCCAATTTAACTCCAAATAATTTCATTTTTCTCTCAATACTCCAAATCATCAAACACAAGTTAAATAGCATAAAATCTAGCAAAATCATCTTCACATTTTCTCTTGGAAAATTCGGCCATGGTGGGTGCATCAACATTATGATTTTTCCTACTTGATTTTCTCACCATAATTCATCATTTCCTAACCAATTCACTTGAAATAAAATCAAAATCATCATCCACACTCTACATGGAAAATTCGGCCAATGATGGGTTATGGGAGAAAGTGAATTTTTCTTATTTGATTTTCATGCTACACATCACCAACTAACTAAAAACACTAGAATATCTTAAAATCTAACCAAAACAACCATCAAATCTTCTCTCTCTAAATTCGGTCAGCCTTGAATCCTTCATGATATCTTGTGATTCAACCATGGAAAATGCAAAATAATGCATGGGAAAGGTAGATCACAAGTCAAAATTAAGAAATTTTACCTTTGATTGCTTGATTACTTGAAATCCACTAATTTTTCTCTTGAATTTTCACCTTAGGGTTCTTGTTCTTTCTTTTTTTCCTTTGTTCTTCTTTGGCCGGCCACATGAATGAGAAATAGGCTGATTTTGTGCTAATTTATAAGGAAATAATAAATGGATAAAAATTTGACACATGTCACCATTCCATTGGTCCAAGTGTCATACTTAGCCATTAAGCAATCACTCTCCACCATTTAAATTTTCTCAATTATCCATGATAATATTGGGTAAAATCCATGTGCTGGACAAATGTTGGGTGGTGTAAAATTACAATTTTACCCTTGGGCAGTAAAATGACTATTTTACCTCTATGCTCGAAAAATATGCCGAAATTAAAATTTTTCACTTCTCAAACTCAAATTATGTTCTAAGTAGTCAATCTTGATCAAAAACTTCTTCAAACATTCCAATTTTAATCTCGGGTGGCAAAATGACCATTTTACCCCTAGATCATGAAAATTTTAATTTGACTCCAAATCGATCTTCGAACTCCGAATCACCATTTTAAGTCATTGTAGGGTTTTAAAATTCTCAATTTCATCTTAAAATCTCTATTTGAACTAGTTTGAGGCTTAATTCAACTTAATTGTACCGTTTGGTACAATACCGTCCTATAAAGATTTCCAAGGTACCCAAGTAAGCAAACATGCATTTTTATGTAAGAATGGCATAATAAACATATTGTAGAGTCGGGCTTGACAAAAACTCTTAAGTCTCTCGAGTAGGTAATCATATATATCAACTTGTGGACCCTCTTCCATGTAATAAAAATACGAGAGGCCCCACCCTCCACCAGATTCCCACAGCCATGGCGGTTTCAACGATGTTGGCTGACATTGGAGAAATCAAGTGGTCGCAACCATGCATATCAACTTGTGGCCTAGCCACATATATCAACCCATGGCCTTGCCACGTATAATCACAAACCATGGCCTATCCATGTCTAATAGCCCGTCAGTGACCCAAAGGTTCTCTAGCTAGAGCTCACTTGTGCATAAGGGTCACACTATCTTGATGTGACATTCAGCCTACTCTCGAGGCTCTCAGTTTGTCAAAACCATTTTCAAACCAAATCAAGGTTTCCAAGACTTTTTCTTTAAATCATTTGAAAACAAGGTTCGATAACCTTTCAAATTACTTTCCACATTAAAATGCATGTGTTGGTTTCATTAGTTTTTGATGATAATAAAACATTCCCACTCATTTGTGTCTATTATCTCTACTTGAGTGTGCAGGACAAAAATTATATGTCAAGAATAAATCAATCATTCAAAGGCACATATCAAAAATCTTATGATAAGGAGCTACAATTGATCAACAAAATAGAAGCCTCTTAGTTGGATAATGAAGGGTATTAGTTAGCTAAAATTCAAATTAGAAGTTAGCGGGCTCAAGAGGTTTGAGAGATAGAGAAGACTTAGTCGACCAAGAAGTAAGTTATTCGACTAAGAGCCTACTGCCAAAAATCTGAACTTCAAGACAAAAACAACTTAGTCAACTAAAAAGGAATTTAGTTGACTAAGAGCTCACTGCCAAAAACTAAGATTAGAAGACCGAGACAACTTAGTCGACTAAAAACTCAGTTAGTCGCCTAAGATCATTCTATCAGAAAATTTGAATTGAGCACTAAAAGATAGATTAACAACCAGAACTGCCATCAAATTGTTTTCAACAGTTTAAAACTGCCTAACACCTATCAGAGTTGATTTTTCAAGTCTTTAAGAGACTCCCAATGGCTAGAAAATGTAATCAAGGCTTCCAAGTCCAAAAAGAGCTCAAAAATTACAAAAACCTTCATCATACTTTCAACACTTCACTCTTATCCTTGTAAAAGATTCAAGCACTTCACTTTGTACCACTTAGATCAAGTTAGTGATCATAGGTACACATTTATTTCTCTTCTCTTTGTATACATAGAGTGTACGAGACACTCTAAGGGAATTTATTCAAGTTTGGATTGCTTGATTGGGTGTATAGGTTCTAACTTAGCCTAGAAAAGTTAGTTTGGGTTTTGGTTGATCTTGGGAAAACCATTGCAAAGGTTGTGGCTTAGCCTACTAAAAGCCATTGTAAAGCTTGGTGGGAGCTTGGAAATTCTACTTTTTTTAGTGAGTTCATTTCGAAAATCCTTGGTTGAACAATCAAGGTAGTGGATGTAGGTCCTTGATCGAACCACTCTAAATTCTAGTGTATTGTCTACTCTGTTTTTGTTATTATTTTCATTCCTTCTTAAATCATTCCCTCATCTTGCATAAAACCAGTCTTTATTGATCTTAAACTTATCCTTAACTTAGAGCTAATTTTAGTAAAAGTCAAAAAGTGCTATTCACCCCTCTCTAGCACATTTACTTGGGACCAATAAGTGATATCAGAGCCAATCCCTCTTTATCAAGGCTTAACATACTAAAGGAGATCCCAATGGCTCTTCAAAAATCAGTAGTTACTGAGGGACAGTCCACAAACAGACCATCTCTATTTGATGGCTCAAATTACCCATATTGGAGTACTATGATGTTAATATATATTAGAGCAATAGATTATAAGATGTGGGATGTTACCACTGATGGTCCCTTTATTCCTTCAACCTTAAATGTTGTAACCAACAAGATGATTTTTAAGCTAAGGTCTGAATGGATTGAAGTTGAAACCAAAAGAGTCCAAACAAACTTTAAGGCAATCAGTACATTACATTGTGCTTTAACTCCAATTGAATTCAACAACGTGTCAAGTTGTACCATAGCTAAACAAGTATGGGACAAACTTAGGATTATTCATGAAGGGACTTCACAAGTCAAGGAGTCCAAAGTAGCTCTCTTAACCCACAACTATGAGATGTTTAAGATGGAACCTGGTGAGGATAGTCTATCTTGTGATGATGATGAGGAATTGGCTATGGTTGCAAGAAGGTTCAGAAAGCTTATGGGCCAAAGAAACTGAAGATTGGCTAAAATAGGGTATAAAAGAGATCAAGGCTCTTCATGGAGAACTAAAAATAAAAATGAATCCAACAAGAAGGAAGAGCTTATATGTTTTGAATGCAAGAAGTTAGGATGCCCCTTGCTAAAAGAAGAAATGCCAAAGAAAAAGAAAAAATCGAAGAAGGCAATGGTGGTTGTGACTTGGTTAGATAGTGATAATTCAAGTTCTGATGATGAAAAAGAAAAAGCTGAAGAAAGAGCAAATTTATGTCTGATGGCAAAAAATGATGAATCTGAGGTATCTTTAACACCTTGTGATATTTCTATCGATGAACTTTAAGAGGAGTATGAATGTCTTTATGATGAATTTGAAAAACTTGTTTCAAAATACAAAACTTTAAAGAAAAAGACTATATCTCTTGAGACAGATTTAGAAGAGATTAGACGTGACTTTAATTTTATTTTTGAACAAAGAAACATTCTTCAAACATAACTAGAACATTCAAAAACAGATTATGAAATTCTAAAATTGGAATTGGAAACTAAAATTGAAGCTTTACAAAAAGCAATTGAAGAAAATGTTACTTTTAAGAATATGAGAAAAGAAACTTCAAAAAGAAATACATACTTCAAGAAAAATTATGATAAGGTATCATCTAGATGTTATATTTGTGATAGATTTCATCATTTATCTTATGACTGCTGTAAAAAAGGAAGCATGCAGAAAACAAGAAAAACTTGGGTTCCAAAAGGATCTTATGTTGCAGCTAACCTTCAAGGACCTATCAAAGTATGGGTACCCATTAAAAAAAACTAAAAATTTGTTTTACAAGTTGAGATGAACCTTAAAGACACATGTTCAAGAGCTCAACTAAGGGAGAAATGACCTTGGTACATAGATAGTGGCTGCTTAAGGCACATGACTCGAAATAAAATACTATTTGCTCAGCTGGACAAGAAAAAGGAAGGTACCATTTCCTTTGGTGATGATTCAAAAGGTAGAATTTATAGTATAGAAACATTGGTAAGAACTCTCAAGCTCGAATTAGTGATGTGTTACTGGTTAAAGGTTTGAAACATAATTTGTTAAGTATTAGCCAATTTTGTGATAAAGGATTTAAGGTATGCTTTGACTCAAATAAATGTGAAGTGATAGACATAAGTACTAATAAAGTTTCATTTATAGGAAAAAGAATTGAGAATATGTATGTTATATTTCTTGAAGATCTTGAGGTGAATTGTGAAACATGTCTTATAGCAAATGTTGAAAATGATGGCCGGTTATGGCATAGGAGACTTGGACATGTGAGCATGCATACCATCTCAAAATTGATAAGAAAAAATCTGACTATAGGATTGCCTGAACTTAAATTTGAATATGATCAAATTTGTGATGCATGTCAACTAGGTAAACAAATTAGAACATCTTTCAAAACCAAGAAGGTTGTCTCCACCTCTAGACCTCTTGAACTACTGCACATTGATTTATTTGGACTTATTAGCACAACTAGCCTATGAGGTGAATCATATGGCTTTATGATAGTTGATGACTACTCAAGGTATACTTGGGTCTATTTTCTTGCTTTTAAGGATGATGCTCTACCTACATTTGTAAATCATTGTGGGAAGGTTGAAAATGAAAAAGGACTTATCATAGTTAGCATTAGGAGTGATCATTGAGGTGAGTTTGAGGGAGATAAGTTTGAAAACTTTTGTAATGAAAAGGGATTGGATCATAATTTTTCTGCACCTAGAACACCCTAGCAAAATGAAGTTGTAGAAAGGAAAAACCAAACCTTAAAATAGATGGCTCGAACTATGCTTTGTGAAAACAATTTACCAAAGTACTTTTGGGTAGAAGCTATAAACACAACAGCTTACATACTTAATAGAGTGTCAATAAGAGCCATGATATAAAAGACCCTATATGAACTATACAAAGGTAGAAAACCAAATATCTCTCACCTCAAAAGCTTTGGCTGCAAATGCTTTATGTTGAACAATGGAAAACATCATCTAGGAAAGTTTGATGCCAAAAGTGATGAGGCTATATTTCTAAGATATGCATTGAACTCAAAAGCTTATAGGGTCTTTAACAAAAGATCTTTAACCGTTGAGGAGTCTATTCATGTAGTTTTTGATGAATCTAATGCCTTGCAAAAGGAAATTCTTGCTGATGAAGATGATACGGATGACCTTGAAAGACAAATGGAAGAAATGAGCGTAGATGACAAGAAAAATAGTGAAGAAAATTCCCTAAAAAGAGAAACAAAACCTCCACCCTTAGAAACCTTGCAAAGGACTGAAACTCAACCCAATGATCTTCCAAAGAGCTGAAGGTATATCAAAGATCATCCATAAGAGCAAATCATAGGTGATATTTCTCAAAGAGTCAAGACTAGGAGAGGAACTAAAGAAATATGTGAGTTCACAGCTTTCATCTCACAAATTGAGCCTAAAAGCTTTGAGGAGGCAAAAAAGAAGAAAGCTAGATATTAGCCATGCAAGAAGAGCTTGATCAATTTGAGAAACCGAGTATGGACTCTAGTTTCTAGGCCATTAAATAATCCCATTGTTGGCACAAAATGGGTCTTTAGAAATAAGGTAGATGAGCAAGGAAATGTTATTAGGAACAAAGATAGGTTAGTGGCTCAAGGGTATAACCAAGAGGAAGGCATTGACTATGATGAGACATTTGCTCCTGTTGTTAGGATTGAAGCCATTAGATTATTGCTTCCGTTTACGTGTTTCATGAACTTCAAATTATTCCAAATGGATGTAAAAAGTGCATTTTTAAATGGTTTCATTCAAGAAGAAGTATATGTTGAACAACTCCACGGATTTGAGGACTATGAAAAACCAGATTATGTGTTCAAACTTCATAAGGCTTTGTATGGACTAAAACAAGCTCCTAGAGCTTGGTATGAAAGACTCTCTAGGTTTTTAGTTAAGAAAGGATATAGTAGAGGGAGCATTGATACAACACTATTTGTCAAAAAATGCTTGAATGATTTAATTGTTGTTCAAATCTATGTGGATGATATTGTGTTTGGTGCAACTAATGAGGCTTTGTGCAAAAACTTTGCTAAAGTGATGCAAGGTGAATTCGAAATGAGCATGATGGGTGAGCTAAAATTCTTTCTTAGCCTCCAAATCAAACAAAGTGAGGAAGGAATCTTCATTAGCCAAGAAAGATACATTCAAGACATGTTGAAAAAGTTTGACATGCTGAAGCTGAAATCAATTAGCACACTAATGAATCCATCCACCAAACTTGATGCTGATGAAAAAGGAAAAAGTGTTGATCAAAAGCTCTATAGAAGCATGATTGGATCATTGCTTTATTTAATAGCTAGTAGGCTTGATATTCAATTTAGTGTATGTTTTGTGTGCACGATTTCAATCACAACCTAAAGGGTCACACTTGACAACAGTAAAAAAAATCTTTAGGTACCTTATAGACACACAAAATTTAGGATTATGGTATCTTAGAGGAACTTCCTTCAATCTTATTGGATATTCAGATGCAGACTTCGTTGGAAGCAAAATAGATAGAAAGAGCACTAATGGAACATGTCAATTTCTAGGAGTTAAGCTTATATCCTGGTCAAGTAAAAAATAAAACTCAGTTGCACTCTCCTCAGCTGAAGCTGAATATATTTCTTTAGGTAATTGCTGTGCTCAGATTTTATGGATCAAACAACAATTAAAAGACTTTGGAATAATATTGCATAATGTACCAATTTTCTGTGATAATACAAGTGCCATCAACATCTCAAAGAATTCTGTCCAGCACTCTAAGACCAAACATATTGAAATAAGGCATCACTTTATTAGGGATCATGTAATTAAAGGAGACATTAAAATTGAGTTTGTTAACACCATGAAACAATTAGCTGATATATTCACCAAGCCCCTAAATGAGGAAAAAATTTGTGAAATTAGGAGAAATTTAGGGATGGTTAATGTGCAAGAGCTGTAAGAAAAATTTTGAGCTTTCCATTCATAAAACAATAGACACTTAGTCGATTAAGAGAATCTCTTAATCAACTAAGAGTATTCTATCTCTTTACATAATAAGACTCAGTCAAATAAAGAGAGAATGAATAAAATAATAGAAAGAAACAGTTTAATGGGTGAAGAAAAGGAAGAGAAAAACCATCTAACTAAAAAATAAAATTGAGAGGTAAATTTTTGAATTTTGAAAAGAGAAGGTTACCAACCATATTTAAAGAGGGGGAGATAGACGGTTTTGAGAAAAATTAACCTCTCTTAACTCATTCTCCTTTCATTTTCTTTCATTTGAAACTGATCCTTTTTAAACTGAAACTCTTTCTTCTCAAGCCCATGAAACCCTAAGCCAGAAACATCTCAAAACCAAATGGCAAAATCCTCCCTGTCTAAAGAAATTCTAGGAAAGAAGAAGGGCAAACGACCAATGGAAGAGGGTCCACAAGCCAAAATTTAGAAGAACTAGAAGAAGAAGATTATGTTCACCTTCGTGGTTGAGAAAATTGGAAAAAAGTAGATAGAGAAAAAGAAAGAGAAAGGAAAATCCTCTGGGAAAGGTAATGTTCCATTTCCAAAGTTTAGAAATAAAGCCCATGAGGATAGGTTCAAGAACATAGAAAATGCACCGATCACATGTGACAAATTTATTGACTAGGAGAGCTTTGATGAAACCCCTGAAATTCAAGTAGGATTATCAAATTATTTTGAGGAAATGAAATTGAAGAAATTTATCACTTTTAAGAACAGAACATATAGTGCTAGTCTGGTAAAAGAATTTTATACAAGCATAGCTTTAGGTAAGGATGAACTTGAGGATCCTGATGATTTCATTAATGATGATTTAAATATCTTCTTAAATGGAAAAGAATTTGTGGTGACTGCTGCAGATTTAGAAATCTGCTTAAAATTGAATGTGAGGAGGGTGATTATGAAATTCTTAAGAATTATGATCCCTCATCACTATGGGAGATAATCACAGGAAATAAAGAAAGATACTCGTCCAAGAGTAATGCCGGTCTTATCAAAAGCCCTCAGATTAGAATTCTTCATTATTTCATTACTGCAAATATTTATGGAAGAAGTGGAAGTTTCAACTATGTCAGCCTTTAGGACATCTTGTTGATGGAGCATGCCTTTAGTGGTGATTCACTTAACTTAAGCCGATTTATGATTGAGAGGATGAGGAAAACCTGTCAAATTAATAAAATAAATCTGCCATATGGAAATGTGATCACTTCACTGGTTAGGAAGAACGGGATATGGAGTTCTAGGTATGAATTGGATCAAGTAAAAAGTAGAGACCAAGCTATCTATCTTGGAAGTCTACCTAAGATGGGGTAAAAACTTGATGGAGAAAAGTTTGTTAAAACCCCGAAGGTTACTCCAGGAGGAGAATCTTCTCTCCTTGCTCAATCAAAAGTAGCCCCCTCCCAGTTCTCAAATGAAATGGTTCTGAATCTGCTAATGCGAATTGATGGAAAGCTTACTGACCAGGCTGTGAGGATGTAGAAAATTAAAGAAAAGTTGGAAGAGTTTAAAAATATGATGAAAGGAAAAGGGAAATCGACTTCTGAACCTACTATTGTAGACACCTCTGCTACTTTAAGCACAACACTAGCAGCACAAGCTGCTGAAGGTCTTGCCTTCCAAGCAGAAGGTTCCACTTTTCAAGCTGCAAGTGCTGTCTTTCAAGCCAAGGGTTTTGAACCAGAAGTTGATCAACTATGGGAATCTCCAACTCTAGAGCCTTAGAATAAAAATGAATCAAATCAAGGCACTGAAGTGCTTGGCTCATTTGAAAATTCTACAGCCCATCATGAACCTCAGCCAAAACAGCCATCACCTCATAACTTTGAGAAAGTATCAATCATGGATATTTTTCATCAAATGCTTCAAGAAGAACAAGTAGAGAAAGAGACAATAAAGGTTAAAGCTCAAAAGCAAGCATCTGTCAGAACACCCCCTAAGTCAATGCACACTGTAGAGCAGATTGTCTAACCTAGTAAAGATAAAGGAAAAGCTGCAGCACCAACAAAAGGCAATCTAAACCACCTGGTAAAGGAAGAAAGACCATGGCCACAAAAACGAAATTCCTCAAGAGAAGAAAGTCCTCTAAGATAGTAGAAAAAGCCAAACCCTCAGCCATTTCCTCTACAGAAGATCCACTACAAATCTCAGACCAATCCCCTGAAGCCTCACCTAAAAGACCATCACCTGGACCATTTCTTGAACCCGTTAATGTCTACTATGGCACTGATGAGTCTACCCCTTCAGCCTCTTCAAAAACTAATTGAACACCCCTCGGTATTGATGATGAAAAAAAAGGGAGAAATTATAGAAAGCCTAGGGGAGAAAGGAAGTAGAAACGATTTAGGGATAATTTAGGAACACTGACTCGGCTCTTGTTTTTTTGCTATTTTTGTGCTGCTGACAGTTGAACATTTGAATTTAACTTTGTTGTTTATGTTATGGTGTTGAAAATGGGATGCTGTTAAGCTGCTTAAATTATTTAGTTGCTGATGGTTAAACATTTAAATCTGTTCTTGATTTTTATGGTATTTTGACTGCTGCTGTTTAAAGATTTTATGCTGATATTGGGCTGTTATGCTGATAATTAATTTTTGTTATGATATTGTGAATGAAACTTGGTTGAAAATGTATATGGATGCTGATTATACTATATCTGTTGGATGATTAATGGCATAAATAAAATCTGATAATAATATGCTAATGACAAATAGTTAGCTGAAATATTAATGATATTTTGTGTGAATCCATACATGTCATTTTCTGTGTGACATAAACAAAAACCTGCTGAAATGAATAATAAAATATGCACACACTAAGGGGGAGCACACACCAAGGAGGAGGAAAACCTCCATTTTTTGTAAAGCAAAAAGGAACTAATAGACACTATGCTGTTAATCAAGGAATGTTTTGTCATCATTAAAAAAGGGGACATTGTTGGCTCCATTAGTTTTTGATGATAATAAAACATTCCCACTCATTTGTGTCTAATATCTCTACTTGAGTGTGCAGGATAAAAATTATATGCCAAGAATAAATCAATCATTCAAAGGCACATATCAAAAATCATATGAATAAGGAGCTACAATTGATCAACAAAACAGAAGCCTCTTAGTTGGATAATGAAGGGTATTCGTCAGCTCAAATTCAAATTAGAATTTGGAGGGATCAAGAGGTTTGAGAGACAAAAAAGACTTAGTCGACCAAGAAGTAAGTTAGTCGACTAAGAGCCTACTGCCAAAATGTCATAGCCCAATTCCCGAGCCATGATTGGCGTAAGGACCTAATAGGTGTGGCCCACTAGGCCTAAGCAAGCCTTTTTATGGAAATTTTTTATTAGACCACCTGTCCCTCTTTTACCTCTAAGGTTCTTAATTCATTGTTTTCAAAAATAATTTCCTTTCGAAATTAAATCATGGCAACTGAAGAATACCATTAACAAAATAATATTACTATTTGCCAACTTGTGGCGACATTATCATGCAAACCCAAACATACAGTGTTTACAACAAATCTCATGAATTACATTTAATTAACCATATACTTATACAAAAGACCTTAACTATCAGCAGAGTGACTCTGGCGTGGATAATATTATGAAGTGTTCTGGCAAACCTACCATAAGATGAATAGGAGCAACCGCCTCTACCTAAGATCCAACTATCTTCGAATCTAAAAACATGAAGTTAAAAAAGGTGAGTATAAACCCAGTGAGTGAACACAAAAAGGGAACAAGCAAATGATACGGAGAGCTTTTCAAAAACATGATGCACTTGTTTAAAAACAATGCAATTTTATATATTATGAACAAAACTCGATGCCATGCTATTTTTCAACTCATTTTAAAACATTTAGGAAGTTCAAGCAAGGCAAGCATAGCAGAGTGAATCTCACTATAACGGAAAGGCATTCTCTCTGCAGTGAAAATCTCAAAGCAAGTGTCACAACCCGATACTCTCTTCGAGCCCATGACAACCGCTGCGATGTCCCGATAGACATTCATTGCCCGAAATATCGATCGAAACCTCGCAAGGCTTTAATATCAATTTTCTTACCTCCCTTGTGATCAACAATTGTAAAATAACATGTTTGAGAAGTTATAAACTATTTCCAAATCAAAACAATAGAAAAATAATTTTTGTTTCACAAGGGCATTTTGGTCATTTTTTCACACTAATCTTGAAACCAGTTAAAAATATAAAAAACGAGTGAAAAACACATATTTCATAATCAAGAATAAATTTAGATGTCTAAAACTGTCACGACCCGGAACCTCCCTCGGGCCCATGACAACCACCGCGATGTCCCGATTGATACTCATTACCCGAAATACCAATCGGAACCCCGTAAGGCTTACATATCAGTTTTAAACAATTTTCAGTCGTTTTCGGCTCAAGTAAATCAAAAGACAAAAATATAGCATTTTTATATAAAACAATATTTATAGAAACACGTGTAAGTAATCTTTTGTAACGTAGAAGTAAAATAAATTCATACATACAATAATTTACAAAGTTATAATGTACAATAATAATTACAATGACAAGTGGCCCATAACTACACCAAGTGTTGGTGATAGTAACCTACTGTCTGTGTGATAGAGGGGTCAATTGGAATCCTCGACAAAATCGGGTATCTACAAGCTACCACAGGCCTGAAATATTTGAAAAGGAGGTGGGTGAGATTTTGCAATCCCAATGAGTAAACAGACATTATTATAAATATCCAAAGGCGAGTAACATAGAGGCAAGTTTAAACAACAAATCACAAACCATTTCATAAGGTTTTCAATTTATTTCTTAAACTATAAAATATTTGTAATTCACCAAAACAGTTGTTAAGGCTTATAACTTTTATTAAAAATAGGGCTCAAGCCAAAAACTAGTCCTCGAGGATACCTTGGCCGAGGCATCTAACTGAGTCTGCCAAGGTTGTTAAGATATTTACATGTTAAACACATGTTAGTTTTGAAAACAAGCCGTTCCTTGGCGTTGGCCGAGTTACACATTCACGTGGGGGTTCGACGTGAAGTGAGCTCTAACACTACCCCGGGAGTTACCCTCATCGCCTCTACAACCGGAGTAACTATATAATCAGGTTTATCGTGCCCCTCTAATAGGTAGTCCATGAAAACCCGTCACTACAGTGACTAAACCCACCAATTTTAATAAAATTTTGACAGTATAACGTGGCTTTTATTTATTTACCCAGCCTGCATAGTAAAAGACA
>NC_030851.1:18478093-18483716 GCF_000208745.1 Theobroma cacao | reverse complement strand
TCATAAGCCATTCATAGGAAAATATATATTTCAAAATAATTGGCAGCCTCCAATTACTCAATTTCATAATCAACACAATATATTTTTATTTGTCACATTTATTTCTAAAACATCAAAAATCCCATTTTAATCTCATTTTCATTTCATAAAATCCATGAAGAGCATTTAAAAATAAACTCTAGATAATTTACAATAATAATAGGTTTATTCACCGTTTGTACAAATTAAATGCTTTCTAGGTGCCCTGATCACTGTTCGTCGGGTACGACTTCCTTGCCTTTACCGGAAGGCTCTCCTCCTAGACATTGTAAAAATTACACAATTCACCACATTGATGCTAAATCACTATATAATTGACTTAAATCCTATACTAATGCATGGTATGAAATGCAATAGCCTAAAATGGCTTAAACGCAGTATTAACCTATTTTTAGCACTTTACTCGATAAATTGCTAACGCGCTCCATTTTAGCTCTAAATTGTCCCATTTTCTCTCCAAAATTTCTAACCATTAAATATCAACCAATAACCCTTTAAAATCACCAAAATTAGCTCACTTTCCTCCTTGAAAAATTCGGCCAAAAATGGGACATTAACTCGGTAAATTTTTCATTTTGTTTTTCTATCACAGTTAACAATTTTTCATCATTTTCTCTTCATTTCTCTTAGAATAAAAATCAGTTCTTCATCATTGTATATCATTGAAGATTCGGAAAAGAGTGGGTATTGTGAAAATTTCATGCTTTCTTGCCCAATTTGATTTCTATACACATTTAACTAACTAAAACTACCAATTTAACTAAGAATCAAAACCTAAAAAATTCAAAATCTCTCCCTTTGAAATTCGTCCAGCCCTTGGTTTCACTTTTTGATCTCTCTCCTCAAGCATGCTAAATGGAAATAAAGGCATAGGAAAAGTAGAAATCAAGCTAAAGTCGAAAAATCTTACTGTTAGACGCGTAAACGGACGAAAAACACGATTTCCCCTTTGAATTTTCTAGTTTTCCTTTGGTTTTTCCCTTTTCTTCCTTTCCTCTCTATTTTCTCTCGTGTTCTCTCCTTATGGCCGGCCATCACTTAATATGGAGTTTAAATGGGCTAAATTTTCATTAAAATAATATTAAATCATTAAAAAGTGCCATGTGTCACTTTCCCATTGGCCCGTTTTTTAAATTTCATCCATTAAACTTCTATTTTTCACCACTTAAAATACCATATTTATTCATACCAAAAATAAATAAATCTTATAATTTTGACAAGTTTTGGGTGGTGAAAATTACGGTTTTTACCTTGGGGCTACAAAATTACTGTTTTACCGCTATGTTCTGAAAATTACCATAATTGAAAATTTTCACTTCCTATCATTAAATTATACTCCAAATAGTTAATCTTGTTCAAAAATTTCACTCCATGATCAAATTATTATCTTAGGTGGACTGTAAAATATTAAATTTCATCCTACGATTCCTATTTGAACTAGTTCGAGGTTAAGTCAACTCAAGTGTACCGTTAGGTACAATACCGGGTTTCGTCTATTCTTAGGACTTTCCTAGCATAATAACATGCTACTCAGTGAATGTATGTCATGACATGTGTTTATAGGGTCGGGTTTTACAAAAACATTCATTTTAAACGAAACTATATCTATTTGAATATAACAAAATTATTCAATAAAATATTCTAATTCTTATAAAACAATATTTATAGGGTTACTAGTAAATAATTTTTTTGTAGCGTAAAGGCTAAATAAATTCATACATACTTTAATACAAATAATCAAAGTATAAAATTTAATTTACAGTGACACGTGGGCCCACGGATGACTAAAAGAATCATAAGAAATGAACCTACAGTTTTTGGATGGTGTAAATCCAACTGTAGTCCTCGATGATACCAGCTATCTACAATCTATTTTGAGCCTGAAATGGGTGGAAAGGAGGGTGGTGAGATTATAAAATCCCAGTGAGTAAACAAACACCATTTAAATCAGCTAAAGCCGAGTAAAAGGAGACAATCAAAATATCCTATCACATTACGTATTTCACAATTTGAAATTTCATCCCAACCCATGCAAACGGTTGTATTTCATTTAATTTCTCATTAAGGCTTATGACTTTCATAAACATTTGGCTTATGCCATCAAATAGTACTCGATGACACCTTGATCAGAGGCATACACTCAAGCCCGCCAAGGCTGTTAAAAATTCACATTTCGCATAAAACACATTTTTATTTCATTTTGAAAACAAGGTCGTTTCTTGGTGTTAGCGGAGTTCATCATCACGAGGTGGTTCAGTGTGATGTGAACTCTAACCATACCTCAGGAGATACCTACACGCCTTTCCAACCGAGGTATGAATATAACCAGATTCTATGCCCCTCTAATAGGATGGTCCACAGAACTCGCCCACTACAGTAAGCTAAACCCACCATACAATAAAATTTACAATAGCTTGACATGGCAATTATTTTATTTTACAGCCTCTCAAGGCAAATCAATAATTCATGCATTTTCAGCACATTTAGTAATTCAACCATTCATGTCAATATTGCCATAAGCCAATCAATTAAAACCATAAATTTACAACATATCAAGGGGTCTCCAATTACTCTATTTTCAAAGCCATCATTCAATTTCAAGACAATTTATAAAATCATTTCATTTAAATACATTTTGTTTATAAAACCTAAAAATTAACCATTAAACTCATTTTCTATAGAATTCACAAAAATCGAATAAAAAGACTACTTTAAATAATTAAAATGATGATAAGGTTACTCACCTCACAATGGCGGGATTACTACGTCGCTATTGATTCGTATACGCGTGCAATTATTCGTAATTGCCAACCATATACTTCGTCAGCACGCTTCCATAATAACTGTCCTAGAAACAATTTAAATCCAATATATTTAGTGCATCAATTCTACTTCTCTCTCTCTCATCTATCATAATCCACATTATTTCTCCTTTCCAATATTTTACCATTCAACTTAACACTCTTAACCAAATTATGCATCTAAATTCCTTCAACATCAATAATTTTTCGCAACGAATCATTTAAAATTTCTTAACTTTATTCGAGCACTATTCATAAATTTCACATTTTCTTCTTTACTTTAGTCCTATGACACCTCCTAATAAAATATTCAAATGTTGTATTAAAGTAATTTAAATTTTTTTCATATCACCAAATAACCAATGTATAATTAAATAAAATGGGCTAGCCTCCATATAGTCTAATTTCACAATAAGCCATGGAGTAGGGTAAAGAAATTTAACCCAATTAGGCTAGGTTGGCCCAAGTCTCCACCTTCTTTTTCTTTTAGACTTTTCTTCCTTTGTTGTTTTGGACCCTTTTTCATGAACTCTTCCCATTTATTTCTAATTGGGCCATGCCCAGTTTTCTTTCTTGTTGGGCCATACCCATTTTTCTTTCTTGTTGGGTCATGCCCATTTTTTCTTTCTTGTTACTTTCTTTTCTTTTCTTTTCTTTCTTTCTTTCTTCCATTGTCCTGCAACCCTTGCTTGTCTTTCTTTTTCTTTTCTCACATGCACAAACCGTCTCAAATTTCTTCCTCTCTCTCCCTCTCACCATCGGCCACACTTTCTTGCTTTTCAACCTTCAAATTTTAGCAGCTAAAGCTGCTCATACTGGCTTCAAAATCAGTAGCTAAGCTGCTCTATTTGTCCTCAAAAAAATCAGTAGCTAAGCCGCACTTTTTCCTCCAAAAATTAGCAGCCAAAACAACAACAATTAACCATCAAAACCACACCTTATAACCTTCAAAATCAGCTGCAAAAGTCTTCACTTTTCAGCCACTAAAACCAACAGCAAAGCTACACTTTCTAGCCCCAAAATCAGCAGAAAAATAGCTCCTTTTCCTCTCTAAATGGTGCAAAATCGACCTCTCAACTCAGCTCTATCCCTCCTCTCACTTTCTCTCTCACGCTCGACTTTCTCTTCTTTTTGTTTTTCTTTCTCTCGGCTACTTCTTTCTTCTTTCTTTCCTTGTTCTTTTGTTTCTCTTTTAGTCTCCCTCACAACTGCCTTCTTTCTTCTTCTTTGTCTTCTTCACTTAACTCATTCAATTATATATATATTTTATTCCTTCATGAACCTTCCAATTTATTCCAACTTGACCGGCCCCTCACAATTCTTTTTCTTCCTTCACCATTTTGCTCCACATGGCCGGCCCCCTCCATATAACAAAGTAAAGAGTCTTTGACTATTTTTATTGACCACATGGGTGGTTGCCCATGTTGGTCTTCTAATATATATATATATATATATATATATATTATTTTATTTTTAAAATATTATTTTATTCTAAAAATTTTATCTTGTCTCTTTGGTTGCCAAAGCTCCTTATTATACCTTAATTGACCTCCGAATCATCTTTTTATCTCACAAATTCTCCTCCGATAAAATATTATTATTTTATTATTATTTTCTCGCTTGCGAAATGTTTTATCATAAACTATTTCTTTCATCTTTTATCACTTTTAAACATTTTAATTGACCTCAATTTGCATCCGATCAACTTTATTTATCACCATATCAAAGTATGGGGCATTTCAGCAAGGGTTAAAGCCATCCACTTGAGAGTTTCTCGCTGCAGTGAGAATGAATTTTGCTGCAGTCAAAACCAAGGCTATCAAGTTAAAGAATTCTTGTCACAATAAAAATCCATTTTTGCTGCAATGAAAAATCAATTGGAAAGCATTCGTCAAATTTTAACATTCAATATGCAATACAATCACATTTTATTTCTTTAACATCTATATGGTATGTGTATACATGTATACAACTTCCATCTCAGCAGCTCATGTGCACTTCTGTCAAGCCCGATCTTATAAAATACTTTCCATGTCATTCATATGATTGACAATATGCTTGCATACTTGGAAAGCCCCGAAAGAAAAATCGTTAAAAGACGACAATGTACCAAATGGTACAATTAAGTTAATTTAAGCCTCAAACTAGATCAAATAGAGAATTTAAAATGAAATTAAGAATATTAAAGTCTCAGAATGGTTTCATATGGTGATTTGGAGTTCGAGGATCAATTTGGAGTCAAACTGAAATTTTTACTATCTAGGGGCAAAATGGTCATTTGCCACTTAGAGACACAATAGGAATTTTTAGAAAAGAATTTTTTTGGCCCCATTTGACTTATTGGAGTATGATTTGAGTATTGGAGTATAATTTGAGGGTTTGGCAGTGAAAAAGTCTAATTCCGATGATTTCTAGAGTGTAGGGTCAAAATCGTAACTTTGCCACTCGCGGATAAAATTTGATATTTTGAGAGAATTTAGATCAAATTTGACAAATTGGAGAATGGTATGAGTATAAGGGATGAAAAATATGTCTATGGGCAATTTTTCAGTTTTCGGGGCAAAAATGTAATTTTTGACTTTTACGGGGGTAAAAGTGTAAATTTCAAAAATTACTCCACCAAGACTTTGGATAAGTCTGAGAATTTTATCTAAGCTATGGATATGTGGGACAAGTGTATGGTGAAAATTTGAAAACAAATGGATGGCTAGAATTTAAGGAATTAATAAAACATTAAAAAAATGAATAAAATAATATTATATTATTTTAGCCTTTAAAAAGGT
>NC_030851.1:18460164-18474772 GCF_000208745.1 Theobroma cacao | reverse complement strand
GAGTGAAAACTTTAATAGCATTCATGCGAATCAAGTCAAATAAACAACGGGTCCTCGCTGCAGAGGAAAGTGGCATTCTCGCTGCAACGACACTTGACTTAAATTATCAACTAGCCGAGGGTTTCTCACTAAACCTTCTCAATTTAAACTTAATTCATTTATTCCTTAATGTTGGAAGTTCATGCTCAACTATGGAATCAAAGAAATGGAAAATAGGGCAACAACCGAACCAAATGAGGAGCAACATAGAAAGTTTTTTGCTGCAGTGAAATTTTTGGTCTCAAACAGAAAGATTCTCGCCGCAGTGAGAAGCTACAGTAACATTCTCGCTGCAGCGAGATTTTGGGCCAACCTTACCCCTCCAACCAGAGAGTTTCTCGCTGCAGCGAGAAACAGAGCAATGAGAAAAAACTTCCTTCCTTTCAAGAAAAAGCCATCCTGTTGAAATGACAAATTCAACATAAGACACATAAAGGTTTCCAAAGTTCAACATGCCAAATTCATATGCATTTCAACCACAAACCATATACATGAGTTTTCATTCTTTAAACATATATTTACATGGATAAATACCAATACCACTATCATCACATCCAGCTCATGTGCATCCCCCTACATTGTGTACAATCAGTGCCATCATGTACATCCCCCCACATCGTGCACACGGGCACTATCATCATCCATCTCCCTCACCACCACCATTACCGACATGTGCATTTCCCCACATCGTGCACACACACAGTTATAATCATCACATAATATCAACCATCATGCACAACATATATATATATATCTATATATATACCAACATAATGTAGTAGTGCATGAATCCATATCAACCGCATGTCACAACATAAAATCAATTTATCAAAGGCTTGTTCCTAAAGCACTCGTTTTCAGAAAAGTTGGATAAATCATTCAATTGTTTGTGCAGCTACATTCATATTCCCAAAACAAGTTTTGAAATACAGTTCACTCACCGGTATTTTTGTTGAACCTTTAGTCGACTCTAACTTCCTTAATTGTCCAAATGGGATGATGGGGCTTCCTTGGAACATACCATCACATTAACATCACCATTAATTCAAGCCACATACTTACTAATTCTAAAAGCTATCTCTTATCTAGCTTTCAATTGCCATTTAAATGACTATCCATTTTCACTATCCTATCACTCTAAAGTGAGTTAACAATCTCAACTACAAAATATTCACAAATTCAAATCTCTAATCATTCTCAACACTAAAATTTCAACTCTAATTTACTACTCACCTTAATAGCTTTGAAACTTTGAAATTCTTTCCAATAATTCTCCAAACTATTGTAAAGCTTCCTCTTTCTCTCTCTAAAACACCTAACTAGTGAGAGAGAGTATGGAAACAAGATTTTTCAAGGGTTTTAAAGTGAGAGAATGGAAAAGCACAAGGGTTTATGGAAAGGGTGCACCAAAAGCATGAGATTTTGAGCTAGAGAGAGAAAGTTATGAAAGTTTCATATCAAGCTTCCATGGAGGATGGAAGCAACGTGAGATGGAAGAAGAAGAAGAAAAGCTGCTGGAGAATGTAGAAGCTACTGGAAGGAAGAGATATTTATAGCCCATGCTTATCCACTCCACTTAAATTACCAAAATGCCCCTCCACAAATTAGCTTATTCTCCTCTAATCTTTTATGCAATCTTTTTACTCATTTGACACTAGGACAAGGTCCATAATGGTCTAGAAATGCTCGAGTTCATGAAAACTTAAAAATTCTAACCCGAGGTGAAAAATGACCATTTTGCCACTACCATGAAAATCATCAAAATTTTAGTTTACTTGTCATTTTACCCATATTTGCATCATTCATTTATGCCTTAGGCCTTAATATTATTTAAAACTTACTTTTATGGGCTTACTAAGGAAATGACGAAATTACTCCTGATCAGGAATATCGCGTGTACTTCTATCTACGAGTCTATAAAGGTCAAGGTCTTACACTAACCCAACTTTTAACCTAGAATTCTAGTCTACTTCACAAACCCTTTAAACTAATTGTTCAAGTTTGAAGTTTCTTTACCTTGGTGCTTGAAGGTATAAAGATCAACCAAACTTAGCAAATTTCAAGGAAATATGAAGAAACTTAGAAAATAAAGTTTAAAAATTACAAACCCATAAATTCAAGGGTTGAAAATATATACCTTTAGCATTAAAAATGAAGATTTGAAGCCAAAAATCCAAGTGTTGTTGAAAATGGAGTAGAAATAGAAAACAAAAGAAAGGAAGAGAGATTTTTCTTTCTCTCTCCTATGGTTTAGATGTGCTGGAAATTGGGATTAGAAGCTGCAAGTTTGATGCCTAAGAAGTTAGGAGAAGGAAGGAGCAAGAAAAGAAAAAGAAAGAAAGAAAACAAGGAAAAGAAAATGAAAATCTTGAATTTTATTGGGGAGGAACAAAAATGGTGTTGGGTAGAGATAAAGGAGGAAGATGATGCCTTGGACATAATGGCCGGCCATGGGATAAGGATGGAGAGTCAAAGCTTCCTTTGGAAGCTTTGACCAAGCTTTATGAGAAATTACAATTTTACCCTCCAAGGTTTTCACCTTTTCTAATTGTATCCTCCCACAATCTTTTAATTCCAATTTCTTTCCATTTTTCTTTCTTAACACTTGTACCAATAAAATATCAAATTTATGATTAAACGCGGTAACACAGTAATATTTAAATATTTACTTACTTGCATTAGTTTTATTTAATAAAGACACGTGGGCCCTACTAACATCATTTTTCTCTAAAATTTCCTTGTTCTTCTTCTCCCCCACTTAGATTGACCATATATTTCTCCTTCATGAAAAATTTCTACATTGAATAAAATATTAATATAATAATATTATTTTATTAATAAAATATTATTTTATTTTAAAATTTTCCATTATCCTTCTAGGGTTCCAAAACATCTTACTTTACCTCGATTTACATTCGAATCACCTTTTATCTTGTAAATTCTTCCTTAACAAAAATATTATTATTTTATTATTATTTATTCGCGTGCAGAATATTTTATCTTAAAATACTCTTTTCACTCGTCTTCATTCTTTGGCACTTAAATCAGCATCCATTGACCCTTTGTCTCGTTGATAAGGCCATATTGACTTATATATGAGGGTACTAGGTGTCACAGTCTCCCCCACTCAAAAGAATTTGTCCTCGAATTATCCTCAACATTGGGTTGTTAGTCTCCCTCAATGATCCTAATTCATAGGGACTTTTGATTTATGCACTTTGTTACCTTCTGTTCGACTGAAACACGTTACAAGGTCAGGCTACGTAGCTTATCTCTATTGTCATCTTTGAGTTAGAACCACGGTACCCTTCATTATTGTTCTTTCTCTTATCATTAAATCCCAAGTATGCCTTAAATTCCATTACTAACCTTAAACATATTTTTATTTTGATTCTTGTCAAACCTCTTGTCATTCATTCACCTTATCCCCATACATTATTATATAACTTATGGCATCCTAAACATGCCTTATTCATTCCTATACATATTTCCAACGTTTTGGGGAGTTGAATCTTTCAACCGTTCCCTCATACTTCATGTTTTTCCCGTATTTATGCAACTTAAATCTTCTTAATCATATCAGTCCATCTTGCATGGCTTAATCATGCTATAGATTACAGTTCCGTGAAATCATTTCTTCAACTATTTTTCCAAAATTTCTTATATCAACATAAGTCAACTTCCGATGGGATTTCCTATCGTTGTACTATCTATACAACTCATTAAATATATATTGAATTCAAATCTCGAATCACTAAGAACAATTCGTCACTTTAGTTGAGCACATCACTAACTCCACACATACGTATGTACATGCACATTTAAGTATCAACATTCCTTATTATGTGTGGGGATCATTGTATTCAAGTGCCTTCAGACTAAATTCCTTTAATTTATTCCCATCAATAACCAAGATTCAATATAATAATTCTCATAGTGTATGTCGACATTCTCATATTTAATCTACGAACATCGGGGCATAATCAATTTTAGATTACCCTTTTTATATGTTTAAATCACCATTCGACTTGCGTCTACCACAAGTTGTCTCTTACGTAATCCATACAAATTGTCATTATGCCTATGCATAACTTCACGTCATTCACATGCTTATACTCCTTTCTTATCATTTCCGATCATATGCTTGAATATCATTATGCTATATATCCTTGCATTATAATGTCATTAGTCACCTTTCACTTGCCAAATGTAATTTTCATTAAATTGCAATCCGGTATTCATATATGCTTTATAATCTCGTTGATCCTTCAAAGATTTATCCCTTACTTGATCATTGCATCTTATGCAATACCACAATTCCTACAAGTCATCTTTATTTCTCAATTATCTTTCAAGCCTCTAACATATAGATTATATCTTTTTTGCAATTCGAGATTAACCAGTCACTTAAGACTTAGATTCATTCGGATCATGCATGCCTCATGCATTTTCGAATTCCAATCATACATTAAGAGGTTTTCATTATCTGACTTCATTATCAAGATTACCTTCAATCCTCTTTGGCATTACTCTTTCACATAAATATAACATCATTCTTCCTTAGCCAATTGACTATATGTACTTGAAATTACAAGACTGGAAACAAGGTTTTTCTCAAGTACCTCTCAATGTCAATGTGAGTATCACTCTCGACTTACAGCTTCCCTTTTGTAATCATGTAACTTAATGATTGTTTTCATAAGATTCACAGTAGGATTCTTCTTGAGTATTTCCTTGGGGATACCTATCTTAAAGTTATGTCTCATTGTATATGATCACATAACCCGTGGTTTAGCCATTAGGCTCCTCAACAAGTTTCAAATTTCCAGAGGTTATACTTGCCACCTATGATTGGTAATTCCTTCTCAAAGATGTTTATGCATTTCTGAAAGACTTAATCACTTATTGGCTTTTTAACCTTCCGAGCATATCATTCCAAAAAGGCATGCACTTATTCACCAAGATATTTAAATGCATGCTCATCTATCCATACTTCAATTTATCTTCATGGGTTTCTAGCATGCCACATAATTGGCCTTGTGTTGTTACTAATCCTCTTCATTCAATTGAATCAAGACAAGATTTGTAAATCTTCATAGTAATACTTTATATTAACTCATTTGCTATACCACCCTTGTAATCCTTCATTCACAATTTCATCACTTGGTATTGACATCCCTTGTCGATGTCTCATACATTCATCTAACTTTTCATTCACTTCCTCATCATCCTTTAACAAGGCTTAATCTCTTGTCTCCTTTATTTCTTAGGATTTGACTTAGTGAACATACTGTCCATCTCAATGCTTCACAAGGTAATTTACCTCAATGTGGCCATCTCAAGAACTCTTTAACTCCTCTTTCTCTTACATGTCAATAAATAAGGAACTAAAGAAACCTTTCAATTCCCTCATATAAGCACTTTTCCATGCACTTAAAACTCCAAATAACAAAGCTCAACATCAAGACCAATGACCATAATTCAACTTGTGAGTTTCATCTTCATACCACTCACAATTTGCTCGCACTTCCTAGCCTTGAGTGGTTCTTAGCGCAACAGCATTGGGCAGTCAGTGCTACGACGTTGCAACTACTGGAATTTACTTTATCGAAGCAATTCTTCTACCTTTAAGGCTACTGCACCAATCATTCTCAACCGCACGGCTTTCTTTTAAGCCTATACCACAGTTTCCATCAGCATGTGTATCTTTATTTTGCTTATCATATGCATTAAGCCAAGTCAATACTTTAAACTCATATTATTCTTTAACACTCATCATCAATCATTAAGTCCCACCTTAGGACATGTTCTCCATATTGTGTAATGACTTCACAAGATATATATATATATATACATACAACACCACACACATAATTATTCATTATTTATGGCATTCCACCATTCTTATCACCCACAACTAATTGTCTTTCTTGTCTAGTAACTCGAATAGTTTATTGACATTTCAATACAAACGACCATGAAAATAGTTCATCTTTTCTACACCTTATACTCACAATCCTTACAAATCAAGAACACATCTTTTTCAAGTTCCATAATTGACCTCCAATGGGCTATATTTGTGTTAGATTATCATTTTGTAATGTTATGGCATCATTTTGTACTTCCCTCCATACTTAAGTTTACAATCCTCGACTTAATCACGTTAATCATTCAAAATGTCACCTATAATCTCATCGATTTCTTCCATATCCTTTTGAATTGTAACTGCAATCAAGATTCCTAATTTCACATTCCCATAATTGATTGTTGACCTTACCACGTTGTCTCACGATATCCTATGCAATTACAACACATTGAACCTGTTTATTATAACATAGTCCCCTAGTTCAATGTGTTTACTCAAAAATCAACTTCTTCGATTCAACTTGCCCCATAACTTATTGCTTCATTTATTTACTAACTTATTTTCGTATTCGAAACCATGACATACCCACATACCATAATAAATGATAATTCCTAATAAACACTATCAATTCAAATGGCATTATGCACCTTGTTAGAAACTAGGGTTACCACTCAAAAGTCCATCCCATTTACTGATAACCATTTCGTAGTACTACAAAACATATTTATCTTCAGATCCTTTAGTTGCTTAAATCTTTAATGACTTTCTACGTCAACCTTCAATAATTGCCTAAAGTGACCAATCACGCTACTAGAGTGTATATCTTTCCTTAATAGTTATATTGCTTGTCCACCCCTGTCATACCAAAAGATTCCCACATGCACCAAGTCATTTAAACAACTACTTCGTAATCTGTTTGAGCCACATAAAATACAAACCAACTTTTAAATCCTTTATACATATAACATATACTACTTAGTTCACACCATAGTTACCCATACTTAAAGTAATACAAAGTCCAATGAAACTATTAAGTGTTACTAGGATTATCGTTGCCTTGATCCAGACACATCAACGGATCCTCCTCCGGGTCCTCTTTAGGATCCTCTTCATCCTCTTGTTTCCTATTCTTCTAAGCTTGGTGTATTCTTATGTATTCCTTCCTAATCACAAGTGCAACACCTATTCCACAACAAGGAGGAAAGTTTCGGACAGCGGATACTTTTCTTGGACAAATATCTCCCCTTGCAATTGCCTCCTTCACCTTCTCCTTAAACCTTTTCTTAGACCTTTCCAAAAGGAAATTTCTTACGGCTTCTTGAAGGTCAAAACTATCCTCACTTTCAAGCCTTTCTCTACTCTCAAGGCTTTCCTTATTACGAAACATTTCTTCCAATTCTAGTGGAATCCATGTAATAGGAATCCAAGACGGGTCACTTTTCGGACTACCTAGATCAGGACGTCATTGGCTCCTAGTAGTGGAATCTAATGATCCCTCGCTAGCACTGTGAGGGACATCCTGACTACCGTATCTTCTAGACATGGCATGTGCAATAGGCACACTTCCAAACCTATCTGCAACCAAGCATCAATTGCTTAGCCATTTATATATGATAAGAATAGGTAAGTTTCTAATGAATTAGGGGCCTATGTAGCCTCTCATGCTTAGGTTGCGTTGCGCACCCACAATCCAAGGATAAGACTCTACACAGACTCCCACAACTCTACTTATAGACACAAGAATCCCTAGGACTCATCTAAACTTAGAGCTCTGATACCAAGTTTGTCACAGCCCAATTCCTAGGCCATGACAGACGCAAGGACCCAATAAACGTGGCCCACTAGGCCCAAGCAAGCCTTTCTATGAAAACTTGTTTATTAGACCACTTGTCCCTCTTTTACCTCTAAGGTTCTTAATTCATTGTTTTCAAAAATAATTTCCTTTTAAAATTAAATCATGGCAACTGAACAATACCATTCACAAAATAATATTACTATTTGCCAACTTGTGGCAACATTATCATGCAAACCCAAACATACAATGTTTATAACAAATCTCATGAATTACATTTAATTAACCATATACTTATACAAAAGACCTTGACTATCAGCGAAGTGACTCAAGTGTGGATAATATTATGAAGTGTTCTGGCAAACCTACCGTAAGATGAACAGGAGCAAGCGCCTCTACCTAAGATCCAACTATCTTCGAATCTGAAAATATGAAGTTAAAAAGAGTGAGTATAAACCCAGTGAGTGAACATAGGAAGGGAACAAGCAAACGATATAGAGATTTTTTCAAAAACATGATACACTTGTTTAAAAACAATGTAGTTTTATATATTATGAACAAAACTCAATGCCGTGCTATTTTTCAACTCATTTAAAACATTTAGGAAGTTCAAGCAAGGTAAGAATAGCAGAGTGAATCTCACTGCAGCGGAAAGACATTCTCGCTGCAGCGAAAATCCCAAAGCAAAGGTTAAGACCATCCACTCGAGAGTTTCTCGTTGCAGCGAGAATGAATTTTGCTTCAGCAAAAACCAGGGCTATCAAGTTAAAGAATTCTTGTCACAATGAAAATCCATTTTTCTTGCAATGAAAATCAATTGGCAAGCATTTGTCAAATTTCAACATTCAATATGCAATATAATCACAATTTATTTCTTTAACATCTATATGGTATGTGTATACATGTATACAACTTCCATCTCAGCAGCTTATGTGCACTTTCATATCGCACACAGCTAGAATCATCCTGTGCACTTCCACACTGCACAAGGCAATATCATCATGTGCATTCCCCCTTGCACATGGCATATATCATCAGTGTGTGTACTCACACAGCACACCACTATCACTCACATGGCATATATCATCAGTGTGTGCACTCACATAACACACCACTATCACGCACATGGCATATATCATCAGTGTGTGCATTCACACAACACACCACTATCACTATCATGTGCACTCCCACAGCGTACACGCACGGTTACAGTTTTCACCCAATAATGCCATTCAACGCATAACATACAAGTTAATATAATGTAGAAACACATGAATTCATCACTTTCATATTTCACAACATAAAACGTTTTATCAAGGGCTTGTTCCCATGTAAATTTTGAAGAAAAACCAACAAAATATTTCAAGTGGTTCAATTAAGCATATAATCATTTATTCCAAAACATTTTAATGCAAGTTCACTCACCTTAATGTCACCTTACAAAACTAGTGCCCACAAAGTCTCAATCCAGGTAGGCTCGAAATACTGTTAAAACCTATATTTACCAATAAGCCATAACAACCTCCATCAAGCCATAATTTGAATTTAATAATTCTAATAATTATACGTTATACAATCTACACTCTAACCCAACTTTTAGCCTAAAACTCTAGTCTAATTCACAAACCCTTTAAACTAATTGTTCAAGTTTGAAGTTTCTTTACCTTGGTGCTTGAAGGTAGAAAGATCAACCAAGCCTAGAAAATTTCAAGGAAAGGAAATTTGAAAAAACTTAGAAAATAAAGTCTAAAAATTACAAACCCATAAATTCAAAATTTTAAAGGTTGAAAATATATACCTTTTAGCCTTAAAAATGAAGATTTGAAGCCAAAAATTCAAGTGTTGTTCAAAATGGAGTAGAAATAGAAAACAAAAGAAAAGAGGAGAAATTTTTTTTCTCTCTCCTAGGGTTTAGATGTGCTGCAAACTGGGGTTAGAAGCTGCAAGTTTGATGCCCAAGAAGTCAAGAGACGGATGGAGCAAGAAAAGAAAGGGAATGAAAGAAAACAAGGAAAACAAAATGAAAATCTAGAATTTTATGGGGGAGGAACAAAAATGGCGTTGGGAGGAGATGAAGGAGGAAGATGATGCCTTGGACACAATGGCAGGCCATGGGATAAGGATGGAGAGTCAAAGCTTCCTTTGAAAGCTTTGACCAAGCTTTATGGGAAATTATCGTTTTGCCCTCCAAGCCTTTCTAATTGTATCCTCCCACAATCTTTTAATTCCAATTTCTTTCCATTTTTCTTCCTTAACACTTGTACCAGTAAAATATTAAATTTATGATTCAATGCGATAACACCGTAATATTTAAATATTTACTTACTCGTGCTAGCTTTATTTAATAAAGACACGTGGGTCCTACTAACATCATTTTTCTCTAAAATTTCCTTCTCCTTCTTCTCCCCCACTTAGATTGACCATATATTTCTCCTTCATGAAAAATTTCTACATCGAATAAAAATTTAATATAATAATATTATTTTATTAATAAAATAATATTTTATTCTAAAATTTTCCATTATCCTTTTGGGGTTCCAAAACATCTTACTTTGCCTCAATTAACATCCGAATCACCTTTTATCTCGTAAATTCTTCCTTGACAAAAATATTATTATTTTATTATTATTGCTTCGCGTGCGGAATGTTTTATCTTAAAATACTCTTTTCACCTATCTTCATCCTTTGGCGCTTAAATCAACATCCATTGACCCTTTGTCTCATTGATAAGGTCATATTGACTTCTATACGAGGGTATTGGGTGTCACACAAAAATCTAGACTTCAAGACAGAAACAACTTACTCGACTAAGAAGGAAGTTAGTTGACTAAGAGCTCACTGCCAAAAACTGGGATTAGAAGATAGAGACAACTTAGTCGACTAAGAGCGCAGTTAGTCAACTAAGATCATTCTGTTAGAAAATTTGAATTGAGCACTAGAAAATAGATTAACGGCCAAAACTGCCACCAAACTGTTTCCAACGATCAAAAACTGCCTAACACCTATTAAAGCTGATTTTTCAATTATTTAAGAGGCTCCCAACGACTAGAAAATGTAAGTAAGGCTTCCAAGTCCAAAAAGAGCTCAAAAATTACAAAAACCTTCAGCATACTTTCAGCACTTCACTTCTATCCTTGTAAAATATTCAAGCACTTCACTTTGTACAACTTAGATCAAGTTAATGATGATAATTCTATGTTATAGAATTATTTTAGTCCAATTTTGTTAGTAAATATTAGCTAAGTCCTCAATTTTCAATTATAATTTATTTATTTTTAGTTGTTTTTATAATTAGTTTATTTTAAGTGAGTTATTTTAATTTTATGTTATTCTTTTTAATTTAGTTATTATTTATTAGTTTTTATATTTTTTTTAGGAATAAAAGAATTGGGCTTCATTTTGGAAAGTGAGATGTTGAAAGACCCAAAAGTCTGCTTGCATATGCTTCAGTGTTTTTAGAATAACTCGAGCTAAAAAACTCCAAATGATGTGATTCTTAGACCATTGGAAAGCTAAGAGACAAAGCTACAAATTTTATGGGATCACTTGACCCAGTTCTGCCTCGAAGATAGAGGAAATCACATTGGAAAATAGTTGGACGTACTGTGTCAGGAATGGAAAATTGTAAAGATTGACGATTGATTTTTTAGGCCTCTCATTACACTTTGAAGCCCAATTAAACCCTAGGTCAGCTTAAAGAACTTTAGGTTAAGCTTATTAATATAAATACGATATGTTTAACAACATTAGGGGTGACAACCTTTGGAGATTCAAGAAGATAGAAGTTAAGGCTGAAACTTGGAGATCAAGGCGGCAAATATTGTTTTGTTTTCTTCCATGCTTTTATTGTTCTTGTTAAAATTCAATGGTTGAATTTTATAATGTTATTTGTTTTTTCAATTATGAGTAGCTAATTTTCTTTTTCTAGGATTGCAATTGAACTCACATGTAGTCTAAATTTTTAATCTCTTTCTTACTTATTTTTAATGGGATTTGAATTGTTTATTCCAATTTGTTCTTCATGCTTTTATTTGCTTGGCCACCAATTAAATTGATCTAGGAACCTAAACAAACTTGGGAAAGGGAGTTTAGAGTAGACTAGAATTGGGATAGCATATGATCATATTAATTGATTTGCGTATAAGATAGGGATATACCTATAGGCCATATGTAATCAGATTTAGAGCCTGAACTTAATGAGTCTGTTTTAATTTCAATTCACATACGGATATAGTGTTTTGGTTAAAATAAATATTTTTATAAGATGAGTCGGGAGACCCTTATAAATAATTTAGGACTCTAGGTTAGCAATTCAACCCAATGAAATAAGTTAAGGAAGAGAGGTAAGATTTAGATGAAGTGTGAGGGATATTGTAATTCTAGCCTTGTTTGATTTGATTTTTACTCAATTTATTTTGATTTTGATTTTTTTCTTTTCAGTTTAAATTTTGGTTAATTAGTTTTAGTTAATTAATTTTGATTATTTGGATAAGATTAAATTGTTCTAATTTTAGTACTTAGTAAAATTTTAGATCAATTCCTCGTGGGATCGATACTCTGCTTGCTTATATACTATCTATTCGATACGTATACTTACGTAGTGGAATTTTAACTGACAAGTGATCATAGGTACACATTTATTTATCTTCTCCTTGTATGCTTAGAGTGTGCGAGACACTCTGAGGGAATTTATTCAAGCTTGGATTGCTTGATTGGGTGTATAGGTTCTAACTTAGCCTAGAAAAGTTAGTTTGGGTTTTGGTTGATCTCGAGAAAAACCATTGTAAAGGTTGTGGCTAAGCCTGCTAAAAGCCATTGTAAAGCTTGGTGGGAGCTTGGAAATTCCATCGTTTTTAGTGAGTTCATTTTGAAAATCCTTGGTTGAACAATCAAGGTAGTGGATGTAGGTCTTTGATCGAACCATTCTAAATTCTGGTGTATTGTCTACTCTGTTTTTGTTTTTATTTTCATTCCCTCATCTTGCATAGAACCAGTCTTTATTGATCTTAAACTTGTTCTCAACTTTGAGCCAATTTTAGTAAGAGCCAAAAAGTGCTATTCACCCCTTTCTAGCACATTTACTTGGGACCAACAGTATGGTGCAAACATTTGCATAAAGATCGGATTAAAACCGATTTTCAAAAATTTGCATTTAAACCATTTAACAAGTGCATTTAACTATGCACGTCATACAAAGATACAAGGCACAATTTTTGATGCAAACCATTGCAAAAAAGCTTGTTTCCCGAATTCTAAAACTGTAACGACCTTCTCCCTAATCGTTACTAGCGTCCGAGACTTGTGAGTGAACCTGCCAAATCCCGAACAAGCCTTAGTTGAGATTTCGGATAATTAAAATCAACTGACAATATTAATACTATCGTTTATTTAAATCAAATAAACAATAGTAATTAAGGTGAAGCAGCTAGGTACAATATCCCCGTTTAACCAAACTTCAGGATAGTTTCGATATTACACTTAGCATCCATTACACAACCTTGAAGTTTGTAGCAAATACATATCCGAAAGACTAATAATAATTTTATTAATCTAATAGTTTTACACAACACGACCCCTACGTAGTGGAGCAACTCAGAGTGGAAGTCTAAGAGATGCCATTACCTACGTTGCAGCAAGTCTCGATGTGCTGAGCAATACACTTGAGTTGATTACTTATTTGTAAAAGGAAGATAAGGGAGTGAGTGTCACAGACTCAGTGATCATCAACTCCATGAGTAGGGCGTAGAGGGGAAACAAGCTATGGATAGAAGATTTGAATATTAAAAACATCAGAATATATGTAAAAGCTTTAAAATCAAAGGGGTATTTATGCCTTATATGTAAAATCAAAAGTAGTGCTGCAGAATAATAGCTTCAAGCAATATAATACAAACTAGTGCAAGTAAAAGATTTCTACTGTAGAAATCATGTAACAACTTGCTCAAATCATTCAAAATAAACATGCACACTCCTGTATAATCAAGCAATATCGATGCTTATACACAAGTTTATAAACGATCTCATCTGAGAGATATTAAACACAAATCCATTGTATAAATAAGGGAGTTACGAAAAATCGCATATTTCTCACCATGCTAAATAATACATGTTTGAAAGCCCAAAGAAATGCTGCTCTCAAGTAGGTAATCGTAAATATCAACCCGTGGACCCATTTTCACGTAATAACATCAGGGAGCTCCATTCCATCGGATTCCCACAACCATGGTAGTCTCGACGATGTTAGCTGCATCGGAGAAATCATGTGGTCGTAACCACGTATATCACTTGTGGCCTAGCCACGTATATCATCCTATGGCCTTGCCATGTATATATATCACAAACTGTGGCCCTAACCATGTCTAACAGCCCATCGGTGACCCAAAGATTTTCTAACTAGAACTCACTTGTGCATAAGGGTCACATTATCTCGATGTGACATTCGGCCTACTCTCGAATCTCCCAGTTTGGTAAATCCTTTTAAAAATCAAGTTGGGTTCTCAAAAGCTCATTTCAAACCATTTCCTAAATGCCAATCATGGTAACATGCAAAAACCCCTTTTTGTAAGACCTTGCAATGTAAAACCTTTGCATGAGGTTTAAATGTTAAATCAGTATGGTGAATAAGAAATTTATTCATGAATGCACATCACACAATCAATAAGGCACATTTTAACATAAACCGTGTTAAAAATCTTGTTTCCCAGTTTTAAAATCCTTTACGTGCATAACTTATATATATATATATATATATTCAAAACAATTTCAAACGTTATAACATCCACAATTGCCTAGCATTTCTACCAGCTCATGCTTTCCACAATAGCAGTTTATAAATCTATCATGAATAGTGGTATGCAAAACAATATTCTATATATATATATATATATATATATATATATATATATATATAT
>NC_030851.1:18349008-18458910 GCF_000208745.1 Theobroma cacao | reverse complement strand
TGATGAACTAAGCTTGATTTTTAGCTGTGAATAATGGCTAGTAATTGGGATTATGAGCTATTTTATTGTTGAGTATGTTCATTCATTTTATAGTGATTAAGATAGTGAACATAGATAGCCATTTAAAGTGACAATTGAAAGCTAGTTAAGAGATAGCTTTTAGGGTTTATAGTATGTGAATTAACATAATGGTGATGTTAATGTGATGGTAGGTTCCAAGGAAGCCCCATCATCCCATTTGGACAATTGGAGAAAATTAGAGTCAGTGAAAGGCTCAATAATATACTAGTGAGTGGACTAGCATTTCAAACTTGTTTTCGGAAATATGAATGATTTTGTCCAACTTGTCTTTGAAAATGTACCTTGGGAACAAGCCTTAGATGAAGTAATTTTATATTGTGAAAATGTGCTATACAATGCGTTATGTGTTATCAAAATATGATAATATGCATCATATGCATTGGGTGCTTATTGTATGTTGATGTGGACTCGGTTATCTGCGAGTAAGAGTGCACATGAGCCGTTGCTGACCCGACTATGTGCTAGTGGGAGTGCACATAAGCCGTTGCTGACCCGACAATGTGTGGGTGGGAGTGCGCATAAGCCGTTGCATGTGAGATGATGATGATGAGAGTGTGTATATGATGATTGATATCTATATATATATACATATATGGTATATGGTTGTAAATGCAAAAATGTGAGCATTTGAGTTGTTGAAATTTGGGAGTTTGCATGTGTTACATGTTGCTTTTGTTATTTAGCAAGATGGCTTTGTTTTAACGGAAAAGGAAACCTTTTTCTTGATGTTCTGATTCTCGCTGTAGCGAGATTCATTCTTACTGAAGCGAGAAACTCTCTGGTTTTGAAAAGGTAGGCTGCCTTGAAACTCGCTGCAGCGAGAATCCATTTTCGCTGCAGTGAGGAAGGTATAGTAGCTTCTCGCTGTAGTGAAAAACTTTTTGTTTTTCACCTCATTTTGATCAATTGTTGCCCTATTTTCCACTTCTTCGCTACCGCATTTGAGCATGGATTTCCAACATTAAGGAATAAGTGAATTAACCTTAATATGAGGAGGTTTGGTGAGAAACCCTCGGCTAGTCAAAAAACCCTTGGTTAGTTGATAATTGAAATCAAGTGTCGCTACAGCAAAAATTCATTCTCGTTGCAGCTACGTTGTAGCGAGAATGCCTTTCCGCTGTAGCGAGGACTCATCATTTATTGACTTGATTCGCATGAATGCTATTAAAGTTTTCACTCTCCAAATCCTTTGTTGAGCATAGACTTCTTCCAATAAGTGATTTTTCTCATGCGGGGTTTACATGAAGGGTTTAATAAGATCAAAAACAAATTGCATTGTTTTGAAAAAAAATGCATCATGATTTCGTTAAACATTCCTTATGGTATGCTTGTTCCCATTCTTGTTCACTCACTGAGTTTATACTCACCGTTTTCAACTTCATGTTTTCAGATCACGAGGTAGCAGGTAACTAAGACTAGGTGTCCTCGTAGACTTGTATCCATCTTTTGGTAGGTGTCTCGGCATTCAGTAGCTGTACATTCATCCGAGTCCCTTCGTTGGAAGTCAAGTATTCTTTTGTTGTGTATAGACAAACCTAATATAAATTATTAAGATACATGTTGTAGACAACGTATATACACTTGTTTAGTATGCCAGTATGAAGTGGCAAATGTTTAATATTATTTTGATCCTAAGTTATGAAATGTGACTTGGCAGTTTATGATGGAATGATGAACATGTCAGATTAATAGGCTTGCTTGGGCTTAGTGGACTATGTCCATTGGGCCCATGCGCCAGTTATGACCAGGAATTTGGGTCGTGACACTTTTGCTTGTGTAATTCTTTACATTATATGTACCAGCAACTTAGTTACGACATTAAAGGCCCATTTCAACCTTTCCAAGCAACTTTCATCCAAATCCATCTTATATTTTAATAATATAACCACATATATGGCAGCAACAATCATTCCAATCTCACTCAATTATTTCCAAGTTTACATGCATAATTGTCTATTTAACTTTCAATGCTTTATTTTCTCAATCCTTCATCCACATTATTCCTTCTTATTTTTTTTTCAAACAACATAACAAGCAAACTTAACATGTCCAACTAACTCATACGTTTTAGATTCTTTCAACAACCATTATTCGTCACAATGTGCCTTTCAAGGTTCCAATCAACACAACAATAGCCATTTCTCAAGATCTCTCAACTATACTTAAAGCATTATTCATTTTTACCTTTAAGGTTGCTTGATCTACACATGCACTCTAATGTTCCTCTAAAAGTTTAATCATCAAGCTACCAACATGATTCACAAATCATTTTTTCAAAAATTTTACCAACCGTAGCCTTAAAACATAGTATTATGCTTACCATTTCTCTTTCACTTTGAACCCATCATGCATCCACAGTTTTGATGGCTTGCATGTCACTAAATCTTCTTTAATCAAGCCAATCTTTGCTGCCACAAAACATTCCTTATAGTCACCAACTCATTTTCAAAGAACATTCAAACTAAAACCATAATTTTACCTTATTTCTCTTGTATCCTGAAACTAAGCTTTACACCTCCATCAACACTCCACAGCTTTCCTCTTAAATGTTGAAGACTCTTTGGTTGATAGAATAGCTCAAATCTACAAGATAAGAGATGGAAACCTCACGGTTTCTCTTGAATCTTCACAACTCCAACCTTTTCCACATTTTTCTCTTTTTTTTCTCTTTTTCTTCCTCTCAGGTGGAACTTCTTCAAAGCTTTCTTTCCTTTCTTTTCTTCTCTAGATTGCACTAACTTTCTCCTTTTTACATGCTATCATTTACATGTAATAGTGAATTTACATGCACATCTTATTATCTCACATAATCTAACATTTCTTGGTTAGTTAACGTCCATTTAGCTTCAAATATTATAATTACACATAAGTCCTCAACTTTTCCTTATTTACCATTCGACCCTCCATACTTTCATCCTTTATAATTTGGTCCTTCAACCATTTCTTTTAACTCCAATTTCCTTCTATCTTCCTTTCTTTACACCTATACACATAAAACATCAAATTGACACTTCATCAAGGTGTCACCATAATATTTAAATATATCCTTTCCCACTCTTGCTTTATTAAATAAAGGCACACGAGCCCCACTGTGAAACCTTGACCTCCATAGATACGTAACTAGAAATAGATGCGATAACACGGACTAGGGGTAATTTTGTCATTTTTCTTTGTGAGCTTCTAGAAGTGGGTTTTCTAATATTATTAAGGCTCAAGTAGGCCTAAGGAATCAATGAGTGATGCATACAATAATGAAATAAGTGAAGAAAATAGAAATAACGATAATTTCCATGGTAGGGGTAAAATGGTTATTTTGGATCTTAGGTATAAAATTTTAAGTTTTCATGAACCCGGGTACCTCTAATCTATTATGGACCTTTTCTTAGTATCAAAAGAGTAAAAAGTTTGAACCAAGTGGATGAAGAAGGCAAAGTTAACTATTGAATGGCATTTTTGTAAATAAAAGGAACTTTAGTCAACTATAGGATAAATATAAAAAATTTCCAGTAGCTTCTTCTTCTTTTTCCCATCTCTTCTCTCCATTTCACATTCTTTATCTTCCATGGAAGCCTCCTTAAAAACCTCCAAGACTTTCTCAAGTTAAACCCCAATTTTCATGCTTTTGTGCACCTTTTCACAAAGTCCTTTGTGCTCTTTTACTCTTCCACCTTAAAACCCTGAAAAGTCTTATCTTAACACTTTTTTTCACTAGCTAGGTTTTTTAGAGAGAGGAGCAGAGACTTTCTATAATAGCTTGAGAAATTTGGAAAGGGAATTCAATTACAATTCTACCAAGATGAGTAATGAAATTGAGTTGATTTTTGAGTTGTTGAGAATGGCTAGTGGCTAGATTTATGAGTGTTTTGTAGTTAAGGTTGTTTATTCATCTTTAGTGTGATTAGAATAGTGAAAATAAATAGCCACTTAATGGTAATTGGAAGCTAGTTAGGAATAACTAGTAGAACATGATTTAGGAGATAACCTTTAGAATTTTTACTTATGTGAATTGAGTTGATTGTGATGCTATTGTCTGTGATAAGTTCCAATGAGGCCTCACACCTCCACACGGAGCATTAGTCGAAGTTGGAGTTGATCCACAAGCATTAACAAAGACATGTGAGCGAACTTGAATTAAAAATGTTTTGGAATAAATGATTATGTGCTTGATTGAACCACTTGAAATATTTTATTGGTTTTTCTTTAAAATTGCATGGGAACAAGCCCTTGATGAAACGTTGTATGTTGTGAATGTGTAATATGATGAATCCTTGTGCTCCTATTTTATGTGGATATATATGTTGTGTATGGATAGTTAATATTGTGTGATAATTATAATTGCGCATGTGCGGTGTGGGAGTGCACATGTTGGTGATGACGAGGTGCGGCAATGTGAATGATGATATTGCCTGTGCACGATGTGGGGATCACATAATGGCATTAGTTATGCGCGATGTGGGGGACCACACCATGGCATTAATTGTGCGTGATGTGGGGCTGCACACGATGACTCCGACTATGTACTCTGTGGGAGTGCACATGAGCTGGGTGAGGTAGTGGTGGTATATGTGTTTATATATGTATATATATTTGTTATATAGAGAGGTTTGGAATTAATATGTATTTGCATTGAATATTGAATGTTGAAATTGTTAAATGCTTACAAATTCAATTGCATTGTAGCAAAACTGGATTTTTATTGTGACAAAAATTCTTCTAACTTAATTGCCCTATTTCTCGCTGCAGCAAAATTCATTCTCGCTGCAGCTAGAAACTCTCAAGTGCTGGGAAATTTCATGGCTTGGGTTTTCGCTGCAGCGAGAAACTTTCAGGTTCTTCATTCAAAATTTTGCCCTGAAGTTTGCTACAGCGAAAATTCATTCTCGCTACAGCGCCTTTCTGCTGCAGTGAGATTGCAAAAATTCATTCTCGCTACAACGCCTTTCTGCTGCAGTGAGATTGCGAAAATTCATTCTCTCTACAGCGCCTTTCTGCTGCAGTGAGATTCATTCTGCTATGCTTGCCTTGCTTGAACTCTACTATACTTTCACTCTTTAACTTCTTTATTGATCATGGATTTTTCAATACTAAGGCACTAAATGATCAAGAGTTGAATTAAGGGGTTTTAACAAGAAATTGAGCTAAATTGTAGTGTTTTCAACATAAATGTATCATGTTTTCTAAAACTTCCCGTATCAATGCTTGTTCCCTTCTTATGTTCACTCACTAGGTTTATACATATTCTTTTAAACTTCATGTTTTCAGACTCAGAGGCAGTTGGGACGTAGACTGAGGCATTCACGTGCATTCACCCTTTGGTTAGTATTTTAGCATTCAGTAGCCATACCCTCACCCAAGGTCACTCCATTGGTCATCAGGAGTCTTTTGCATGTGCACATGTACATTAGATGTGAAGTGCTAAAATTATTTTGCAAACGATATATGTATATTTTTATTGGTGATGCCATTATGAGATGGCCATGAATGACAATACTTTGGATAATACAAATATAAATATTTGGTCGCTATTTTATATTACCGAAATACGTATAGTTGAGAATTATGGTTTAGAAATGGTGATGCATGATTGATGAAATGATGAACTCGATTATATAAAGAGGCTTGCTTGGGCTTAGTGGGCTATGCCTATTGGGCCCATGCACCGATCATGGCCTGAGTTTTGGGTTGTGACACCCACTTACGTTGTTTTTCTTCTAAATTCTTTCTTGCTTCTTCTTCCCCACTTAGATTAGACATATAGTCCTCCTTCATGACTAATTTCAACAATAAATAAAATATTAATATTTTAATATTATTTTATTAATAAAATATTTTATTTAATTATTATGTAATTATTATTCCCTAGCGTGTGAAATATTTTATTCTAAAATATTCTTTTCAGCCCGTTTTCGCTCTTTTGCACTTAAATTAGCATCCATTGACACTTCGTCTTGTCAATAAAGTCTTATTGACTTCTATACGAGGGTATAGGGTGTTACAATTTCCAACTAGTTCATGCATTTTAGATTCTTTCTGTCACGACCCAAATTTCGGGCCTTGATTGGGCGCATGGGCCCAATGGACGTAGTCCACTAAGCCCAAGCAAGCCTATTAATATGACATGTTCATCATTTCATCAAAAGTTGCTAAGTCACATTTCATAACTTCGAATCAAATTAATACTAAGCATGGCCAACTTGTAGTGGTATTACCAATCAAATATACATGTGTTGTCTAACACATATGTCTTAATAATTTACATGGGGTTTGTCTATATACAACAAAAGAGTACTCGACTTCTAGCGAAGAGACTCGAGTGAAAGTATAGTTCCTGAATGCCGAGACACCTACCAAAAGTCAAATCTACGAGGACACCTAGACCAAAAATCGACTGCCTCCTGATCTGAAAACATGAAGTTGAAAACAGTGAGTATAAACCAAGTGAGTGAACAAAGGAAGGGAACAAGCAAACAATAAGGAAGACTTAAAGAAATCATGATGCATTTATCTTTAAAATAATGCAATTTAGTTTAGTTCTTATTAAAACCCCTCATGTAAACCCTAAATGAGTAAATCACTTGATGAAAAAGGTCCATGCACAACAAAGGTTTTGAAGAGTGAAAACTTTAATGACATTCATGAAATTCAAGTCAAGTAAACGACAGGTCCTTGCTGCAGCGAGAATGAATTTTCGCTGCAGGGATATTGGGCTCCAACTATCAACTGGTCGAGGGTTTCTCTCTAAAATTCCTCATTTCAAACTTAATTAAATAAACCCCTAAATGTTGAGAGTCCATGATCAATTATGGTGTAGATGAAATGGAAAAATATGGCAAGAATCAACAAGATAACATACCGGATAGAAAGTTTCTTGCTACAGCGAGATTCAAGTGGCCAAAACAAAATGTTTCTCGCTGCAACAAGAAGCTCCAAAAATTTTCTTGCTGCAGCGAGAAACAGAGCACCAAAGAAAAGCTTCCATTCTCTCAAGAAAAAGACCATCCTGCTGAAATGACAAAATCAACATGAACGTGTTTTAGAAATTTTTCTAAAGATCAACATGCAAGATTCACATGTACAAGACCATATACCATACTCATGAACTTTCTATAACACACATATCTATGTATGTGTGTGTATATATATATATATCCATCATCATGCACACCCTCTCATCATCATCAGCTCATATGCACTCCCCACTAGCGCATGTCTGTGTCATCATCGACTTGTGTGCACTCCCACTCGCACATAGCCGAGTCAGCATCGTCTTATGCGCACTCCCACTTGCACATAGTCGAGTCAATATCATTACACAATATATGTTCATATATATATATATATATATATATATATAACAACATGATATAGGAGCACATAGGTTCTTCCTTTTACACATTTCACATTTTCAGAACATCAAAACAATTTATCAAGGGCTTGTTCCCCGGAACACATTTTAAAAAAAAGTTGGAATAAATCATTCCAACATTTCATACAAATACAATTATATCTCCCAAAATGATTTTGAAATGCAAGTTCACTCACTGGTATTTTGTTAAACCTCTAGTAGACTTTAACTTCCCTAATGGTCCAAATGGGGTGATGGGGCTTCGTTGGAACCTATTATCACATTAGCATCACCATTAAGTCAATTCACATACTTATAAATTCTAAAAGCTTTCTCTTAGCTAGCTTCCAATTGTCATTTAAGTGGCTATCTATGTTCACTATCCTAATCACTATAAAGTGAATGAACAACCTCAACTACCAAAACACCCACAAGTCTAAACATTAATCATTTTTAACACTAAAAATCAATTCTAATTCACTACTCACATTGGTAGCTTTGTATTTGAAATTTTTTCCAAAAACTTTCAAGTTATTATTGAAGCTCCTTTTTTCTCTCTCTAAAACACCTAACTAGTGAGAGAAAGTATGGAAATAAGATTTTTCAAGGGTTTTAAAGTGAGAGAGTGAAAGAGCACAAGGGTTCTATGCAAAAGTGCACAAAAGCTTGAAAATTGGAGCTATTTTGAGAGAGGTTATGGAGGTTTCATATCAAGCTTCCATGGAGAGGGAAACAAACGTGAGATGGAAGGAAGAAGAAAAAGAAGCTGTTGGAGAATGAAGAAGCTGCTGGAAGAAAAAGATATTTATAGCTCAAGCTTATCCAACTCCACTTAAATTACGAAAATGCCCTCAACTAGTTAGTTTGTTCTCCTCCAACCCTTTATGCAATCTTTTTACTCTTTTGACACTGAAACAAAGTCGATAATGGTTTAGAAATGCTCGGGTTCTCGAAACTTAAAAATTTTGACCCGAGATGAAAAATGATCATTTTGCCCCTACCATGGAAATCATCATCATTTTTATTTTCTTTGTCATTTGACCCTTATTTTCATCTCTCATTTATGCCTTAGGCCTTAATATTGTTTAAAAACTTACTTTTAAGGGCTTACTAAGGAAATGATGAAACTACCCCTAGCTCGTGTTATTGTGTCTATGCCTAGTTACGAGCCTATAGAAGTCGAGGTCTCACACTTTCAACAACCATTATTCTTCACAATGTGCCTTTCAAGATTTCAATCAACACAACACTAGCAATTTTCTCAAGATCTCTCAACTATACTTAAAGCATTATTCATTTTTACCTTAGAGGTTGCTTGATCCGCACATGCACTCTAACATTCCTCCATAGCTTTAATCATCAAGCTGCCAACATGATTCACAAATTATTTCTTCAAAACTTTTACAATCCATAGGCTTTAAAACACAATACCATGCTTACCGTTTCTCTTTCACTTTGAATCCATCATGCATCCAAGAGTTTGATGGCTTGCATGTCATTAAATCTCCTCCAATCAAGCCAATTTTTGCTACCACAAAACATTCCTTATAGTTGCCAACCCATTTTCAAAGAACATTCAAGCTAAAACAACTATCCTTATCTTATTTCTCTTGTATCTTGAAATCAAGCTTTACACCTCTACCAACACTCCACGGTTTCTCCCTTGAATGATCAAGACTCTTTGAGTGGTAAAATGTCAAGACTCTACAAGATGAAGGAAGGAAACCTCACGTTTTCTTTAGATCTTCTCTCAAATTTAAGCCCTCCTTTGGTTTCTCTCTTATTCTTTCTTTTTTCTTCCTCTCGGGTAGAGCTTCTCAAAGCTTCTCTTCTTTCATTTCTTCTCTCAATGGCTAGCTCTCTCTCAAGTCTCACCAAGGCCAATTCACATTTCTCTTTTACCCTTGAATTTTGATATTTATATGGCCACCCATTTAACCAATCACAATACATGCACACATCCACCTTTTATTTTCATTTGGCCATTTTGCCAACCAATGGGTTTTCATGCACCAATTTCCTTTCCTCCACATTGGTTAAATATCCACTCTTCATTATCCTTCCATTCTTTAATCTATCTTCATGAATTCTTAATGTATTTCCATTTCATCCACCTTACTTTTGTCCAATAGTCTTTCATGCATTCTCCCACATTATTTCTCATTTGGCCTCCCGTTTAGCCAATAACATTACATGCATATACATTTCTTTTCTTTTAGTCCAACATTGCCACCAAGTGTCAATCATGCATAAATCCTCCTTGCATTCTTTTAACTTTAAAAATCCACATGCATGTGTCATTTTATTCATTTGTCTCATGCCTTTTGTTTGTCACATGGTGGGGGTCCTGCATGTTCCCCACTACAAGTACATCCTTGCATGCATATCTTTGCATGCAAAAGTATTTGTCACATGCGTATTCCTTCCTCCCACACAATCTAATTTTCCTTGGTTAGTTAGTTTCCATTTAACTTCAAATGTTGAAATTACAAATGAGTCTTCAAATTTTTCCTTATTTACCATTCACCATTCTAACTTTTCATCCTTTACAATTTGGTCCTTCAATCATTTCTTTTAATTCCAATTTCCTTCTATCTTTCTTCCTTTACACTTGTACAAATAAAATATCAAATTTACACTTCATCAAGGTGTCACCATAATATTTAAATATATATTTACGCACTCTTGCTTTATTAGATAAAGGCACACGGGCCCCACTTACATTGTTTTTCTTTTAAATTCTCTCTTACTTATTTTCCCCCACTTAGATTAGTCATATAGTCATCTTTCATGACTAATTTCAATAATAGATAAAATATTAATATTTTAATATTATTTAATTAATAAAATATTTTTTTATTCCAAAATCCTCCACTTGTCTCCCCCGATCCCAAAGTGTATCACTTTATCACTATTCACTTACAAATCACCTTTTAACTGGCTAATTCATCCTCGATAAAATATTATTATTTTATTATTATTTTTCACGTATGGAATATTTTATTTCAAAATATTCTTTTTACTCGTCACAACTCTTTGGCACTTAGATTTACGTCAATTAAACCTTTATCTTGTCGATAAGGTTATATTGGCTTCTATACGAGGGTACAAGGTGCTATAGTTCTCAAGTTGCTACAACCTCTTTTCAATTTTAATAATTTTCTCAATTTGTTTAGTCAACTTCCCGTCAATTCTTATTAATAAGGAATGAAAGGAGTTTTACTGTCAGTAGGAACTAAAAAGCCTTTCATAGATTTGATATATTCCCTCTATTCAAGCTTGTATCCCATTTTCAAAAGGCTACTCGAAAAAATTCCTTAATCCTTACTCTTCATCCAATCGGCTTGAAATCGAGTACTTCAAATTCCTTTCGTTTTAATTAAAGGTGAAATGATATTTCCATAAGGTAGATTTGTTTTGTCTCCCAAATAAGTTATTTTAATCTTCTCAATTATAAATCTTGCCACATTTAGTGAAATCTCGTTAAAGGCAGATTCTATCAGCTGGAGATCCTATGCACTTAACTAAAACTTCTACTTCTCCCATGAAGTGTAGAGGCAATAAAATAGTGAAAAACTCTTAACTGTGCATTCTTAATGTCACTAGCATAGCTCTTAGAAGGATATTATACTTTCTTCCAATCATAGTTTCCCAAATAGAAATAGGACATAGTTCTCTAGAACTTTAAATTCTCCTATTTGAAAATCAATTTTTAGAAGTTCTCCTAGATCTAAGGCAGTGAGTAAAAATTCTTTTCCATTTAGAAAAATATTCAATCAATCTTCCATGAACTCCTCAAGATTCACAAGCTTATTCTTATCAAGACCAATGTTGGAATAAAACTCTTTAACTAAATTGAACTAAATGACCTATCTCCAAAAGTGCTAAGTTCTTTCAATTTTAGTTTCTCAAAGTATCTAGATAAGTCAAATTTGACAAAAAGAACCTCATCAAAACTAGGCCAATCAAGGAATTTTCCACAAGAAATGGTTACATTTTCAATCTTCTTAAACCTATCAGTATGAGTCTTGTTTTTAAATCAAGAGCTTGATGGATTACATTTCCCAATGGAGATTCTTTTATTGCAGATCTTTTTTTCTTCGTTGCCAGTTCCCTCTGATTTTCCCCCTTCGTTTTAGCAAGTGAACTTAGATCCATTTTACTCTTTTTCTTGGGTGGTGGAGCAGGTGAGTTCTCAACTGGCCTTTTTTCTTTACTCTTGTCAATAACTTTGCTGGTGAGAGAGGTTTTAGCCATTGATTTTGCTGAAGTTGGTGACTTAGGGTTTCTCGGTGTAACTTAGAACTAGAGAGATGAAGCATAGATTTCAAAGAGATCTAGGTGTTTGCGTTTTAGATTTTCTGGAATGGGTTTTTAAGAAGCTGAAAAGATTAAGAAGTGGTTTTGTAATTGCTTAGCCCACGCTTTGAGTGGCTGGTTTTTCGTACCTTCCGTTCCTAATTTTTTTTATTTTTCAAAATTTCCTATGCGTCAGTTTTCATATCATCTAGAATGCTTTAATCATTTATAGCAAGCTTTAATTGATTAAAGTGTTACTGACTTAAAACACTTCTAATGACCAATCACTTTAACACAGATAGCTCTAATTGATTAAAAAGTGCCTTAAGTAATTAATGTAAATCTTATCTTCCTTCTAAGGTCTTTTTAACTAATTAGAACATTTTCTAATCAATTGAAACAATAACTAAACACAACCATCATACTATATATCATCAAAAACATGTTCAATTCCGCTCAGTCAAAATTCATTAGCATCAATCATTCCTAATTCTCTCCTAATCTTACAAAATTGATCTTCACTCAATGGTTTTGTGAAAATATAGGCCAATTGATGCAGGGAATTCACATATTCTATTTTAACATCTCTTTTAGGCACACGATTTCTAATGGAATGATGTCTAACTTCAATGTGCTTAGTCCTAGAGTGTTGAACAAGATTTTTGGAGATATTTATGGCACTTATGTTGCCACAATGGATAAAAACACTATGCATAGACATCCCAATATCATTTAGTTGTTGCCTAATCCAAAATATTTGTGCACAACAACTACCTAGAGAACTGTATTCAGGCTCAACAGTTGAAAGAGCAACTGAATTTTGTTTCTTGCAAAACCAAGACACGAGCATGCTTTCAAGGAATTGACGTTCCATTAGTGCTTTTCAAATCAATTTTGTTAATAGCAAAATTAGCATTGTAATAAACAAGAAAATTAAAAGATGATCTTAGTGGATACCATAGGCCTAACACTTGAGCATCCAATAGATATCTAAAAATCTTTTTCACTACAATCAAATGTGATTCCTTAGGACATGATTAAAATCTTGCACATAGGCAAACAGTAAACAAAATATTAGGTTTACTTGCAGTTACACAAAAAAGTGAGCCAATCATACTTTATAGAGTTTTTGGCCCACATCTTTTTCGTTATCATCTTTGTCAAGCTTTGTAGAATGACTCATAGGAGTTCCAATTGACTTCAGATTCATGACACCAAATTTCTTCAGCATTTCCTTAGTGTATATCTCTTGGTTGATGAATATTTCATCCTCACACTGCTTGATTTGTAAACAAAAGAAGAATTTTAGCTCTCCCATCATGCTTATTTCAAATTCACCTTGCATTTCCTTTGCAAAATTCTCACATAACTTTTCATTAATGGCACCAAATACTATATCATCAACATATATTTGAACTACAATCAAATTAGATTCATTTTTCTTTATGAAAAGAGTATTATCTACAATTCCCTTAAAGTATCCTTTTTCAATTAAAAATTTTGAAGGTCTTTTATACCAAGCTCTAGGAGCTTGTTTCAATCCATATAAGGCTTTATCCAATTTATACACATGATCAATTTTATCAAAATTTTCAATACTAGGGGGTTGTTTAACATACAATTTTTCTTGTATAAAGCCATTTAGAAATGCACTTTTAATATCCATTTGAAACAATTTAAAATTCATGTAGCAAGCATAAGCTAGTAAAAGTCTAATAGCTTCTAATCTAGCTACAGGAGCAAAGGTTCATCATAATCTATACCTTCTTCTTGATTGTAGCCTTGAGCAACTAACCTTGCTTTGTTCAATTCCACATTTCCCGACTCATCCATCTTGTTCTTAAATACCCATTTTGTACCAACAATTGATGTTTGCTAGCCTTGGAACTAAGGTCTAAACCTTGTTCTTTTCAAATTGGCCAACTTCCTTTTGCATTGCAATCATCCAATTTTCTTCCATTTTAGCTTCCTCAAAGTTTTTTGGTTTCACTTGTGATATGAATGTAAGAAATTCACAAGCTTCCCTTAGTCCATTTCTAGTTTTGACACATTCTGAGGGATCACCAATGATTTGTTCTTGACGATGATATCTTACAAATTTCAAACTTTTAGGAAGATTGTTGTGCTATTCTTCAACTTTCTGCAGGTCCTTTAAAGGTAGTTTTTCTTCACCTTTATCCTTTCAGCTTCCTCTATCATCTTCTTTGTTATCCAAGCTCATCTTTTCCATTTTCTTCTCAATATTATTTGCATCATCATCATTAACAAATACCTTTCTTTGTGCAATGTTAGTTTCATCAAAAACAATGTGTATTAACTCTTCTATAACTAGGGTTCTTTTGTTAAACACTTTATATGCTTTAGAGTTTAGTGCATAACTTAAGAAAACAGCTTCATCACTTCTAACATCAAACTCGTTATTTAAAACAAAGTATTTGCATCCAAAACTCATTAGGTGAGAAATGTTTGGTTTTCTTCCCCTATAGAGCTCATAAGGAGTTTTAGAAATCATGACTCTAATGGCAACTCTATTCAAAATGTAAACTCTATTCAAAATGTAAACTGTTGTGATCACAGTTTTAGCCAAAAATATTTTGGCAAGTTGTTTTCACAAAGCATTGTTCTTGCCATTTCTCTTAATGTCTTATTTTTTCTTTCCACAACTCCATTTTGTTGTGGAGTTCTAGGAGCTGAAAAATTGTGATCAAAGCCATTTTCATGGCAAAAGATTTCAAACTCATCACTTTTAAATTCACCACCATGGTCACTATTAATGTTAACAATAGTGAGCCCTTTCTCATTTTACACTTTTTTACAATGTTTAACAAAAGTAGACAATGCATCGTCTTTATGAGCAAGAATGTACACCCATGTATATCTTGAGTAATCATTAATAATAACAAAATCATATGACTTGCCTCCTAGACTTGTAACAATAATTGATCCAAACAAGTCAACTTTTATTCTAGAAGTTGAGATTATTTTCTTATATTTAAATGAACTTTTAACTTGTTTCCCAAATTAGCATGCATCACAGACCTTATCATTTTCAAAAGATATCTTTGGAAGTCCAATGACTAGATCATTTCTTAAGAGTTTTGAAATAGTGTGCATGCTAGCATGCCCTAATCTTCTATGCCACAACCAACTATCACAAGCATCATTGGCCATAAGACATGATTCATTATTAGGTTCAATTTCATCAAGGAAGATAACATACATGTTCTTAATTCTTTGGCTAATGAATGCAAATTTGTTAATGTCAATGTCTATTACTTGACATCCATGGGAATTAAAGCAAACTCTAAACCCTTTGTCACAAAGCTGACTAGTGCTAAGTAAGTTATGTCTTAGGCCTTTAACAAATAAAACATGCTTAATTTGAGTTTGAGAAGTGTTACCAATGGTTCTAATTCCTTGGATAATACTTTTGAAGTCTTCACCAAAGGAAACACTACCACTCTTCTTCCTGTCAAGCTTTGAAAATAGTTTCTCATTGCCGATCATGTGTCTTAAGTAGCCATTGTCTAAATACCAAGGCTACTTTTCCTTGGTTGAGCTTTAAAACATTAATCCATTTGCCCTTACTCAACTTACAAAATAAATTTTTAGTTTTTCTTTAGAGGTACCAACACTTTGATAGATCTTTAGGGGTTGGCTAGCACATGAGATCTTTTAAGCACCCAAACCAATTCGGTTTTGGGAAAGTTACTTCCATTATGATAATAATCATAAGAAAAATGACCTCTCTTGCCACATACATAACAACAATGTGAAGATGCATTTCTTTGCTTTCTCAAAGTTGTAATTTCTTTTGGTTTTTCTTCACTTTTCAGTTTCAGTTTTGATCTTTCTTCCATTGAATCTTTAAAAGCAAGATTTTCATCCACTACATTTTACAAGGCTATATTTGTGCTGTCTAGTTCCACCTTCAAAAGTTCAAAATCTATTTTGGAATGTTCAAGTTCAATTTGAAGAATATTCCTTTTATAAAAAATAAAATTGTAATAATGCTTGATTTTTTCTAATTCATCAACCAATGTTATGGCTTTCTTCCTCATAATTTTATACTTCAACGCAAGCTTTTCAAATTCAGCAAACAAGCAATCATACTCATCTCGAAGTTCATCATAAGAAATATCATAAGAGTTAGATGTTACCACAAATTCTTCTTCTTTTGCCATTAAGCAGAGGTTTACTCTTTCATTCATTTTTTTTTCTTCTTCTAAGCTTGAAGAATCACTATTAGACCATATTACTGCCACCATTGCCTTTTTTGGTTTTTTCATGTTCTTTGAAAATTCTTCCTTAAGGAATGGGCATCAAATCTGAAATGTCCAAGTTTTTTACATTCGAAACAGACCATTTCAACCTTTTTGCTAAGATCACCCATGTGCTTGTTTTTTCAAGAAGAACTTTGATCTTTCTTGTAATTTGTTCTTTCAATTCTTCTACCTTTTTGTCCCATGAGCTTTTTGAATCTTCTAGCCATCATGGCTAACTCTTCATCATCATCATTTGACATATTTTCTATTTCTTCCTTAAGAATACTGATCTTTAAAGCAAGATTTTCATATTTCTCTTTAGCTTTTTTCTTTTCCTCCTCTTCTTCTTCTTTCATTTCAAGTTCATGTGTGAGAAGTGAGCCATAGATTTCATCAAGAGTTACTATATTAAGATCTTTAGCCTCTTGGATGGTAGTGACTTTAGGTTTCCAACTTTCTGAGAGGCATCCAAACAATCTCTTTACTAACTCATGTTCAGGGATGGTTTTGTCATGTTGATTAAGCTTGTTTGTAATGTTGGTAAACCTATCAAACATGGTAAAGATGTCTTCACCTGATTCCATTGTGATCATTTCATAATTATAGGTTAGTAAGGCAATTTTGGACTCTTTAACTTGAGAAGTCCCTTCATGAATGACTCTAAGTTTTTCTCAAATTTTCTTGGCTGTGGTACAACCAAAGACTTTATTGAATTCATGAGGGTCAATGCACAAAGAAGATTGTTAATTGGTTTAAAGCTTTTCTATTTTAGCTTCAGTCCACTTTGCCTTAGGTTTGAGGATTTTCTCTCTCGTGATAAACTAGGTTAGGTGGGAATATAAGGTCCTTAGAAATTACATCCCACATTTCATAATCAAGAGCTTTAATATAAATTGACATTTTAGTACTCCAATAAGCATAATTTGATCCATCAAATAGAGGAAACCTATTTATGGATTTTGAAGGTTCGACTTTAATATCACTTGTTCGTCCTGATGGATTGCTAGAAAGGGTGAATAGCACTAAAAATTTTGAAGCCACCCTTTGAGCTTATAGAGCTCTTAATCTATTATAAGAAGGAAGGTTTAAAATTTGTTAAAGTTAAAAGACACCAAGTAAAGAAAGGTAGAAAGAAGTGGACAATACACAAATATTTGTAGTGGTTCTATCCCCTTGACCTATATCCACTACCTTGATCTCCTAATCAATGATTTTCAACCTAACTTCACCAAACTAGTGGAATTAATAACTTTCACCAAGCTTTTACAAGGTAAGCTTCTAACCTAAGCTCTAATCTTTTACAATGTCTTAGAGTGTTCCCATACTTTAATTAACCAAGAAAAGAGAAGAAAAAATAGTACATGTGATCACCCTTACTGATCTAAGATGAATACAATCAAGCTCAAACACTTTTAAAAGAATAGGAATGAAAAACAGTTATGTAAGAGAAGGCTCTTTGGCTTTTTGCTCAAAATGTGATCTTTGTAAGTTCTTTCTTACTTATTTGACCATTAAAGCTTGCTTTTATACTTAAAGAGTTAGATTTTTTTGTTGGAGATAGTTTCTAGCCATTGTAAACATGTCTGATGCCTTTTTAGCCACTATTTTGTCTTTTATCATTTCTATTCAAATAGGCAAACAATGTTTCATAAATCGATTAAAGGTAAGCCTTAATCGATTAAGGCTCTTCTGTCTTGCACTGTCAAGCAGTTCATTCCACTATGTTAATGAATTAAAGATGGCTTTAACTGATTAAGGACATTCTGTTTTCAGACTTCTCCAACTAGTAGTCTTCTTTTAATTGGTTAGACCTTCCTTTAATTGATGAGGTTTTTCTTCCTTCATCTATAACCAATTAAGACAAGCTTTAACTAATTAAAAGTTTTTTGAATTTGAATTTTTGTCATTTTGGCTCCCTTCAATAGTCAACTTAATTTCAAATTTGTATTTTGGTGCTTGAAGGTACTACAAGTCTTGTGCTCTAACTAATCAACCCCATTCCTTAACTAATTAGCATGTCTTTATCTTTAGTTTTTAGCACTTTCTTAATCGATTAAACCTGATGCTAACCGATTAAGGCTTTTCTGCCTTGCTTTTATATAGTGCTAGTTATGCCTTAATTGGTTAAGGCCCTACATTAATCAGTTAATGATGTTCTGCTTTAATCCAATAGTCTATGGGGAGCTTAGCCCATTATTTAAATGGCACCTTATGAGGCTTTGTACAAGCAGAGGTGTAGATCACCCATACGTTGGTTTAAGGTTGGTGAAAGGAAGCTTCTTGGACTGGAGATAGTTCAAGAAACCATTGACAAGATATAGTTGATTAAAGAGACGATGTTAACGGCATAAAGTCATCAAAAGTCATATGTCGACTATAGATGTCAAGAGTTAGAATTTGAGGTTAGTGATCATGTGTTCTTGAAGATTTTGCCAACCAAGGGTATCATGAGATTTGGCAATAAGGGCAAGTTGAGTTCAAGGTATATTGGAACATTCGAGATTCTTGAAAGGGTTGGCACGGTAGCTTATTGGTTAGCACCTCCACTCAATCTTGCTAGCATTCATCCTATGTTTAATGTTTTGGTACTATGAAAAAACCAACTAGATCCATCTCACATGATTTAGCATGAGTCCCTATAGTTAGGAGATGACTTGAGCTATGAGAAAGTCCTGGTAGCCATTTTAGATAGGCAAGTGAAGAAGTTACACTCTAAAAAGCTGGAATTGGTTAAGGTAAAATGGCGTAAGCACACAAGGAAGGAGATAACTTGCGAAGTTGAGAACGATATGCAAGCACGATATCCACATTTGTTTAGGGAAAGTTAATGCATTATTTAAATTTGAAAATGAATTTTCTTAACAAGGAGAATGCGAAATCCCACCCTAGTGTAGGATATTAAGTTAACACAAAACCTTAGGTAAGCGTGGAAGTTTCATATTTTGAACATTCAAGTATAATTCATGTTTTGATGTTTTGAGGTGATTTATAAAGGATGGCATGAATTAGAGTTCAAGTGGACTAGTTTGCAACTTAAATTAGCTACAAGAGAAAATCTATCAATGCATTGTCCAAATGTATTGATAGATTTCATCCAAAAAAGATTCTATTGATACAAAGCCCAAGTGTATTAATAGATTTTATACAAAAATGTTCTTAAAAAGGGCTTTGATGAATATCTATCAATACATGACCAAATGTGTTGATAGAATTTTTCCAGAAACAAAATGTATCAATCCACGGACCCAATGTCTCAATACATTTCGCTGATATAAAAAAAATAGGTAAAAACATATTTTCGCACCCTAGCCTATAAATATGCCACATTTTTTGAGGGTTTTCAACCCTCAACTATTTTTGGAAGGTAACCTCTCAACTTTTAAGCTCCAATAACCCACTTTTGGTTCAAATCATCATTTTTTATGATTTTGAGCTTGGTTTTTAGGTTTTTATGAACCAGATGGTAGTTTTCAACTTTGAAACCATTAAATCTTGAATTTTCAAAATTAAGGATGATGTTTTGGTACTAGATTTTCTATTGGTTATTAAGAATCAAGGTTTAGTGGTTTTCCTAAGAATTAAAGCTCCCCTAAGGTACGAATGATGAGTTTATGGATTTAAAATACATAGGTATTTGAAAAGTAGTAGATTTACTCTAAAAAATTAGTTTTAAAAGAGCTTGAATAATTCATAATAGCCTAGAATGATTATTATGCGATTCCTAGACTAGGTTTTGATTGTTGGATGTTCTGGAACGGTTGAAAATCCAAGAAGTTTGCTAGATTGAGATTTACTTGTTGATATAAGTCAACTCTTCGAAAGTGAATGGGTACATTATTTTCAAAACTATTTGAATATGTAAAGTTGAAAGCGTGGTTAAATGATTTGATGCATTACTGATGAGCATGGTTTCCATAAAGAAAAATGTGTTTGTGGATGGGATAAGGTTTTGGAAATGGCTTTCAAAACTATTATGTATAAGTAAATATCCAACTATGTAGTAGTTTTCAACAAGGGGGGGACAAGCCCTTTCAATGTTTTGAACATTTCACCCAATTACTCTGTCCTATGAGCTAGTGTGGGTACGAGAACATTAGTTGAGAAAAGTGATTGTGGATGATTAAAAATACTCTTGCATGTGAGTATTGTGAATGTGGATTGAGAAGGTTTCTACTTTTCCATTATTTTGTGATTGACATGATTTATTATTGATGCTTGATCTTGGTATGATCTTGTATGAAATTTTGGTTGTGTTGTGATCGACTCTCGTCCTAGTGTAAGGGTAAGAATACCGTAGGGTTAGGTTAGGCATTATACTAGCTTTTTCCTTGTTCATGAGTCTTGGTGTGGTGTGCGGGTAAGAATACCACAAGGTTAAGCTTGGCCAATGTGTCACATTTTCTCCTTTTTGTATTTTGGCTCTAGTTTCGATGTGGGGGTAAGAATATCACAAGGTTAAGTTGGGCATCGTACAACTTTTACCCTCTTTATGAAGCCTAATGTGGGGGTAAGAACACCACAGGAACTAGTTAGGTGAAAGAACACATTTTCCCCTTAATTTACTAGTGGCATGTATTGATGTGTTATTTGTATGTTGGATATTAAGACATCTATGATTCGCGATTGATGATTATTGTGTATTTAGAAATACTGAAATGATTTGTTGAATGGATGATACATTCTTGATTTGAATACTTGATGTTGAGTTTGAAGGTTTGAGGATTACATTCCATTTTCTCCTTGTAAAAGGTTTGTTAGTTGAGCTTGCATATGGTTATTATATTTATGCATTTGGAGTTTTCAAATGCCTTTATGGCTATTGAAAGGATTTATATGATTATCATGTTGTTTTGCATATTATGGTTTATTGCAAAACTTTTCCTCGTTGGCTTGTCCCTTTCCCCGTTTCCATTCACAGAGTTTTTATGATTCACACATTATTTCTCCTATTTTGTTTCAGTCAGTAGCTTACTTGACTAGGCAACTTGTGGAATAGTAGCCAAACTTATCTGTGGTAAGTGTGGTAGAGCCTTCCTTCCAGCCCTCCAGTGTCGTTAAACTCTGTAGTGTGTCGAGTCGAGTCGAGTCATTTAATCATTATGTTGATATTGAACTTGGTTATGTAAAGAAAGTTGATATACTTGTTTACGTTTTTGCACATTGTGTTGAGCCCAAGATATGGGTGCATGAGAATAATAACACTATAGGGGATGATCTATAGCAATATAGGCACGGGATTCAAGCCAAACCATAGTTGTTTTTTTTTTTTACATGTGAATATTTATATGACATGTGATAGAAACTGTAACACCCCACACTCTCGTATAGAAGCCAATAAGACCTTATCGATAAGACGAAGGGTCAATTGACATAAATTTAAGAGTGGTAACAGATGAAAGGAATGTTTTAGAATAAAATAATATTTTATTAATAAAATAATTAAAAAATATTAATATTTTATTTATCGCTAAAATTAGTCATGAAAAAGGACTATATGACTAGTCCAAGTAGGAGAGAAGAAGTAAGAAAGAATTTTAAAGAAAAATAATATTAGTGCAGCTCGCGTGTTTTTATTAAATAAAGCTAGAGCGGGTAAGTATATATTTAAATATTATAGTAATACTTTGGTGAAGTGCAAATTTTATATTTTGTTTGCACACATGTAAAGGAAGGAAAATAAGAGGAAATTGAAATTAAAGAAATATTAGAAGGACCAAATTGTAAAAGATGAAAAGTTTGGAAGGGCACAAGATAAATAAAGAAAAGTTTGAAGACTTATGTGCAATTTTAACATTTAAAGTTAAATGTGAATTTACTAACCAAGGAAAGTTAGATTATGTGGAAAATGAGATAAACATGTGAACTCACTATTACATGCAAATTATAGCAAGCAAAAAGGAGAAGTTAGTGGGGAACATTTGGGATCCCCACCATGTAAAGTAAAAGGAAGAATAAGACTAGGCTTATTTGCATATAATGAGATTGGTGCATTAAGTGGCTGATAACTCTATGATATAGAGTTATTTGAGCTTAATTTCGATGATAATTGGGTTAGGTTTTTGTAGTAATGCATAGAAATTAGTAGGTTTTATTTAATTATTTTACATTAGTTATTTTAGGTGAGTCACTCTAATTTTAGTTAATTTTATGCTTAATTTGGTGTTAATATAATTAAGATAGGCTGTTATTGATTTATTTGTGCTTTTATAGGTGTTTGAAAGAAGAATTTTAATGGAAGAATGAGAGCAATTTCGAGGTGTAGACTTCCACTGCACATGTTTTGGTATTTCGGCCATAACTTTCTCTACAGAGCTCCAAATAAAGCGATTCTTGAACCATTGGAAAGCTAAGAGAAATATATACAACTTTTATGTTTACACTTCACCCAGTTCGACTTGTAGAATGGTCAAAAATCTTGTCAAAGTTGACGCATTGCAATAATCTTGGAGCAATTGCGATATTTGTTAATTAATTTGGCAAATCTGTGACTTACATAGTTTGATAAGGAAATCCCAGCTACAATTGACTTCTTTCTTCACCCAACTTGGCCTAACTCAAAAGCCTATAAAAACAACCTTTCGAAGGACGTAAGAGGAGAAGAAAAACACTAGATTAGCAACTGAAAGTCAAGCTACAGAGTCATTGAAAGAATTTGAAGAATTCAAAGAGATTTGGAGATCAAGAATTCATTCCTTGGTTTTTTTCTATCTTTTTGTTATTCTTTTATTCTTTTGTTTTTAATGTTTATATTTTATTCAATGATGATGTATGACTTGATGGGGAACTAAATTTTTAATCTAAGATTATGATTGAACTCAATATGTAGTCTAAATTATTTATCTCTCTTTTACTTATGTTTGATGGATTTAAGTCGTTTATTTTATTTTGTTCTTAATGCTTCTAGTTGACTGGCCACCAATTAGATTGAATTGGAAACCTAAGTTAAACCTTCACGAAGAAGATTTAGGTAGACCTTGAATAAAATAGCGTATGATCAAATACACTTAGTTAATTGGGTGGTTTGATTTGCATATAGGGTAGACATACACCTATAAGCCATACGGCCAAGATTAGAGTACAAACTTAATGAATCTTTCTTCAATTTAATTTGCATAGACATATAGTAAATTAATTGGGAGAGGTATTTTTATAAGAAACTCGACAAAGACTTATAAATAATTTAGGACTCTAGGTTAGCAACTTGATCCATTAAACTAAGTTAAAAAAGAGAGACAATAATCAGATAAAATATTGAGAGATATCATAATCTTAGGTCTGGTAGTCATTCACATTTAATAAAGTAAAATTTCCTGATATATTAGTTTTAGTTTTAGTGTTTAGTTTATTAATTTATTTTTTTAATTTTAATTTGTTTAGATAAAATTAAGGGATGTTCATTTTAGTAGTTAACTGTAAGAATTAATTCAATTCTCTATGGGATCGACACTCTACTCATCTTTATATTATTTTTGTGATACGTACATGTGAGACCCCAACCTCTATAGGTTTGTAACTAAGCATAGATGTAATAATACGAGCTAGGGGTAGTTTCGTCATTTTCTCTAATAAGCTCCCAGAAGAAAGTTTGATGATATTTTAAGGTCTAAATAAGTATAAGACTGCATAAATGATGTGTACTGATGAAAATATGAAGAAAACTAGAAGTGTCAACAATTTTCATAACAGGGGCAATGGTCATTTTTCACCTCGGGTTAAAATTTTAAGTTTTTATGAACCCGAGTATGTTTAGACCATTATGGACCTTGCCCCAGTGTTAAAAGAGCAAAAAGATTGCATAAAAGATTGGAGGAGAATAAGTAAATTGGTGGAGGGGCAAATTGATAATTTTAAGGGAATGGATAAATTTGGCCTATAAATATCTTGAATTTCGAACAGCTTCTTGAAATTTCCAGCAGTTGTCTTCTTCTTCCCTTCTCCTCTCTCATGTTTCTTCAATTCTTTCATGGGAGTTTTCTTCAAGCTTCCATAACTTTCTCTCTCTAGCTCCAATTTTCATGTTTTTGGTGTACTCTTCCATAAACCCTTATACTCTATCATCCTCTCACTTTAAAACCCTTCAAAAATCTAGTTTTCATACTTTCTCTAACTAGTTGGGCTTTCTAGAGAGAGAGAGAATTATCCCATTAATTTGGAAGCAATTGGAAGAGAATTTGACTACAAAGGAGCCCTAGGGTAAGTGATGAATTAAGCTCGATTTTTAGCTACAGAAAATGGCTAGTAATTGGGATTTATGAGCTGTTTATTGTTGAGTATGTTCATTACTTTTAGTGATTAAGATAGTGAACATAGATGGCCATTTAATGTGGCAATTGAAAGCTAGTTTAGAGATAGCTTTAGGGGTCATAGTGTGTAAATTGACCTATTGCTTATGCTAATGTGATCCTAGGTTCTAAGGAAGCCCCATCATCTCATTTGGACAATTAGGGGAATTGGAGTCATCTAAAGGCTCTATAATCAATTGGTGAGTGGACTGCTTTCAAAACTTGTTTTGAGAAATATAATGTATTTGCACTCATTTGAATGAATTATCAAGTTTTTCATAAAGACAAGTGCCTTGGGAACAAGCTTTTCCAAAATGGTTTTATATTGTGATATGTGAATGCTATGGATTCATGCACTATTGTAGTATGATGATATATAAATGTTTGTGTTGTGCATGATGAATGATATTGTGTATAATAACTGTAACAATGTATGTGCACGATGTGAGGGGATGCACATGCCGGTGATGATGGTGGTGTGAGAGGTGGATGATGATAGTGCCCGTGTGCATGATGTGAGGGGATGTACACAATGGCACTGATTATGAATGATGTGGGGGGATGCACATGATGGTGCCAACTATGTGCACGATGTGGGGGGATGTACCTGAGTCGGGTGTGTTTGTGATGATGTTGATGTTTATCTATGTAATTATGCATACCTAGACTTATGAAATGAAAACTTATGAATGTGATATATGATTGACATATATGAGAAATTTGATACATTGTGTTGATTTTGTTGGTTTAGCAGGATGGCCTTTTTATTGAGTGAGGGAAAACTTTTCTCTTGTTGCTATGTTTTCGCTGCAACGAAATTCATTCTCGCTGCAGCGAGAAATTCTCGGGTTTGAGAACCTTCACCAGAACTGGTTCTCGCTGCAGCGAGATAGTCACTGTAGCTACTCGTTGCAGCGAAAAAGGAATCTCGCTGTAGCGAAAAACTCTCTGTTTCATCAGCGAAATTTCACTGCAGCGAGAAACTTTCTGTTTCTGGGTTACAATTTCTTCGCAGCGAGAAAGAATCTCGCTGCAATGAAAAACCTTCTGTTTTGGTCTCCTATCTTGTCCAATTGTTGTCCTATCTTTCACTTCTTTACTACCATATCAAGGCATGGACTTCCTATATTAAGGATTAAATGAGTTAAGTTTAAAGGGAGAAGGTTTAGTGAGAAATCCTCGGCCAGTTGAGAAACCCTCGGTCGGCTAATAACCAAATCCCAACATCGCTGCAGTGGAAAGGCATTCTCGTATTTGACATGCTTGTGTATAATTAAAGCTTTCATTTTTCAAATGGTTTGTTGTGTATGGATTTATGATTTTCAAATGATCAATCAATTAAGGGCTTGGTGTGGGGTTTTTTGTAAGAATAGAAACAAATTGCATTGTTTTGAAAAAGAATGCATCATGATTTCATTAAAGATTCCTTACAGTATGCTTGTTCCCTTTCTTGTTCACTCACTGGGTTTATACTCACCATTTTCAACTTCATGTTTTCAGATCACGAGGCAACCGGTAACTAGGATGAGGTCTCCTTATAGACTTGTACACATCTTTTGGTAGATGTCTCGGCATTTAGTAGCTGTACATTCGTCCGAGTCCCTCCGCTGGAAGTCGAGTATTATTTTGTTGTGTATAGACGAACCTAATGTAATTGTTAAGATACATGTTGTAAACAAATGTATATATACACTTGTTTAGTATGCCAATATGAGATGGCAATGTTTAATAATATTTTGATTCTAAGTTTTGAAAGATGACTTAGCAGTTTATGGTGGAATGATAAACACGTCGAACTAATAGGCTTGCTTGGGCTTAGTGGACTACGTCCATTGGGCCCATGCGCCAGTCATGGCCCGAAATTTGGGTTGTGACAGTACACTTGCGTGAGTAGAAAATTCAACAACAAGTTTTTGGAGCCGTTGTCGGGGAATTGATTTTTAATTCTTTCTTGTTAATATTAATACCAAGCATTCTTAATTTTAATCTAGACTTTTCTTTTCCTTAATTTTCAGGTACTTTTGGTTGTTGAATGTGAAGAGCCCGAAATTTAGAAATTGTTCCTTTTGATCTAGAAATCGAAAAAAACTTTTCATAGACTTCGGAGGAAAAATAAAAATAATTTTGCTTCAAGTAAAACAATGGCTAATCAACAAGAGGAAGAGACCAAGCCTTTGAAGGATTATGTTGTCCCACAACTACAAAATCTCCACTCTAGTATCCGAAAACCTCCTATTCAAGCCAAAAATTTTGAAATTAAGCCATCAATCATTCAGATGATTCAGACTGCTGTTCAGTTTGGAGGTTTGCCTAATGATGATTCAAATGCTCATATTGTAAATTTCCCAAAAATCTACGATACATTCAAGGCTAATGGTATTACTGATGATGCCATAAGATTGAGGCTTTTCCCTTTTTTCATTGAGAGATAAAGCAAAGAGTTGGTTAAATTCGCTTCCTGCTGGTTCCATTAATACTTGGGATGATTTGGCTCAAAAATTCTTAGCAAAATTCTTCCCACCTGCAAAGTCAGTAAAAATGCGAAATGATATTACTTCTTTTATGCAATATGATTCTGAATCACTATATGAGGCTTGGGAGAGGTATAAGGATTTGATGAGAAGATGTCCTTACCATGGATTACCTAAGTGGCTTCAAGTTCAAACTTTTTATAATGGTTTGTTGGGACCTTTTAGAGCTACTATGGATACTACCGCTAGAGGTGCACTTATGAGTAAATCCATTGATGAGGCTTACGATTTGCTCGAAGAGATAGCTTCTAATAATTATCAATGGCCATCTGAAAGATTGGGTATAAGAAAAATTGCTGGAATTCATGAATTAGATGTGTTGAACATTGTTTCTACACAATTGGTCTCTCTCACAAAGAAAATAGATAAATTAAGTGTTAATGTTGTTCAGAACTCCTTTATGACATGTGAATTTTATGGGGAAGGACATTCCAATGACAATTGTCCCATCTATTCTGAGTCTTGTCAATTTGTTGGAAATAGGCAACAAAACAATCCCTATTCCAACACTTATAATCCTGGTTGGAGGAATCATCCTAATTGTTCATGGAATAACAACCAAGGATCTTCATCAGCAGCTAAGTCAAACTTTCCTCCTAAATTTCCATCTAGAGCCCTTATGCTAGAGAAAAAGCCTTCAATGGATCATATGTTCATGCAATTCATGACAAAGACTAATGCATTCATAACAAAGACTGATGCCTCCATTCAAAATCAAGCAGCTTCAATTAGAAATCTTGAGATACAAATGGGCCAACTTGCCAATGCTTTAAATTCTAGACCTCAAGGTACCTTACTAAGTGATACTAAACCCAATCCAATAAGAGAAGGTAAGGAACATTGTAAGGCAATCCGTCTTTGCAATGGAAAAGAGGTAAGTAGTAAGGATTTAAATTCAAAAATTTTAATTCAATCTGATGAAAAAGAAATTGAAAAAGATGTTGAAAAAGAAATTGTAGTTGAAAAATCTACTGAAGATTCAAAAGAAAAATCACAATTAAAAATTGCTCCCACACCCCCACCACCTTTTCCTCAAAGATTTCAAAAATAAAAACTTGACAAACAATTCCAAAAATTTATTGATGTGTTTAAAAAATTACATATTAATATTCCTTTTACTGAAGCTCTGGAACAAATATTAAGATATGTTAAATTTTTGAAAGACATCCTGTCTAAAAAGAGAAAATTGGGTGAGTTTGAAACGGTTGCACTTACTGAAGAGTGTAGTGCCATTATTTAGAATAAGCTTCTACCAAAGCTTAAAGATCCAAGTAGTTTTACTATTCCATGTACTATTGGTGCTCTTTGTTTTGCTTAAGCTTTATGTGATTTGGGTGCAAGTATAAATTTGATGCCATTATCCATTTATAAAAAATTGGGTTTACAAGAGATTAAACCAACTTCTGTGACTTTACAACTGACCGATAAATCCATCACCTATTCTTATGGTATTGTAGAAGATGTTTTGGTAAAAGTTGACAAGTTTATTTTTCCAGTAGATTTTATTATTCTTGATATGGAAGAAGATCATGAAATACCGATCATTCTTGGGAGACCATTCTTGAGAGCTGCTCGAGCTTTAATTGATGTGGAAAAAGGTGAGCTTACTTTAAGGGTTGAAGACCAACAGGTAACATTTAATATTTTTCGAGCTTTGAAATTTTCCAATGAACATGATAAATGTTTCTCAATTAATGTGGTTGATGACATAACGAATAATGTGTTTATTGAAAATCATCAAGATCCACTAGAAACTTCTTTGAATTCTTCATGTGATATTATTGACGAAAAAGTTCTTCAATATGTTAACCATCTTGATGCCTATTCACGTCTTCCAAGATCCCAATTTGAACCTTTGGAATTATCAATTTCAACTTTACCAATCAAACCTTCCATTGAAGAACCTTCTTCACTTGAGCTCAAACCATTGCTTAATCATTTAAGGTATGTTTTTTTGGGAAATTCTTCTACATTACCAGTTATTATTTCTTCTTCTCTTTCGAATGAACAGGAAAATAAACTCTTTCGAGTTTTAAAGGACTACAAAAAAGCAATTGGATGGACCGTTTGTAGACATCAAAGGAATTAGTCCATCAATTTGCATGCACAAAATTCTTTTAGAAAAAAATCACAGAGCAAAAATTGAGCATCAACGAAGGCTTAATCTGATAGTGAAAGAGGTAGTAAAAAAAGAAATTATCAAGTGGCTTGATGCTGGTATTATCTATCCTATTTCTGATAGTTCATAGGTAAGTCCAATCCAATGTGTCCCTAAAAAAGGAGGTATGACGGTAGTTTCTAATGAAAATAATGAGCTCATTCCTACTAGAACTGTAACTGAATGGAAAGTATGTATGGACTATAGAAAATTAAACAAAGCCACTAGAAAAGATCACTTTCCACTACCTTTTATTGATCAAATGCTTGATAGATTAGCATGTAAGGATTTTTATTGCTTTTTGGATGGTTATTCTAGTTATAATCAAATCACCATTGCTTCTGAAGATCAAGAAAAAACCACATTTACTTGTCCTTATAGAACTTTTACATTTCATAGAATGCCTTTTGGACTTTGTAATGCTCCAGCTACTTTTCAAAGATGTATGATGGCAATTTTTTCTGATATGGTTGAAAAGTTTTTAGAAGTATTTATGGATGATTTTTCAATTTTGGGGGATAATTTTGATGATTGTCTTTTTAATCTTGATAGGGTGCTCAAGTAATGTGAAGAAACTAATTTTGTTTTAAATTGGGAAAAAAGTCACTTTATGGTGCAAGAAGGCATAGTCTTAGGCCATCGAGTTTCTAGTAAAGGGTTAGAAGTAGATAAAGCAAAAATTGAAATCATTGAAAAATTTCCACCTCCCGGGCATTCGTAGTTTTTTAGGACATGTTGGATTTTATAGGAGATTCATTAGAGATTTTTCTAAAATTTCTAAACCATTGTGTAATTTGTTAGAAAATGATACCTCTTCTTGCCATGATGCTTTTGTTGAATTGAAAAAGAGATTAATTTCTAATCCTATTATCATTGTTTCTAATTGGAATCTTCCTTTTGAATTAATGTGTGATGCTAGTGATTATGCAGTTGGTGCAATCTTGGGCCAACGAAAAACAAAAATTTTTCATCCTATTTATTATGCTAGCATAAAATTGAATGAAGCTCAAGCAGATTACACCACAATTGAAAAGGAGTTGCTTGCTATTGCTTTTGCTTTCGATAAATTTCATTCATATCTTGTTGGTACTAAAGTTATTGTTTACACAGATCATGCAACTATTAAATATCTGATCGAGAAAAAAGATGTAAAACCACGCTTGATAAGATGGGTACTTTTGCTCCAAGAATTCAACTTGGAAATCCGAGATAGGAAAGGTACAGAAAATTAGGTGGTAGATCATTTATCGAGATTGGAGAATAAGGAGCACATTGGGAATTCAATAGTGATCAATGAAACCTTTCCTGATGAGCAATTGTTTCATATAGAGAAGCAGAAACATTTGCCTTGGTATGCTGATATTGTGAATTATTTAGTGAGTAAGCTCTTCCCTCCTAAATTTAATTCTCAACCAAAGAAGAAATTCTTGTGTGATGTCAAATACTACATGTGGGATGAGCCTTTTCTTTACAAGCATTGTGGAGATTAAATCATTAGAAAGTGTGTTCCTAAAGAAGAATTTGAAAATATTCTTCATCATTACCATTCTTCTGATTATGGAGGAAAACGAACTACTGCAAAGGTTCTACAATCAAGTTTCTACTAGCCTTCTCTTTTTTAAGGATGCTCATAATTTTGTTGAAAGATGTGATAGATGTCAAAGAATGGGCAATATATTTAAGAGACATGAGATGCCTTTAAAAAACATATTAGAAGTTGAAATTTTTTATGTTTGGGGAATTGATTTTATGGGTCCATTCATTCCCTTCTTCAATAATAAATACATCTTGGTTGCTGTTGATTATGTCTCTAAATGGGTTGTAGCTGTGGCATTGCCAAGAAACAACTCTAAGGTAGTGATAAACTTTCTACACAAGAACATCTTCACACGTTTTGGTACATCTAGAGTCATAATTAGTGATGAAGGGACTCACTTCTACAATAAAAATTTTGAAGCAATCCTAGCCAAATATGGAGTCAAGCACAAAATAGCCATTGCTTATCATCCTCAAACAAGTGGCTAGGCTGAAGTGTCAAATCGAGAAATTAAAAGAATTCTGGAGAAAATTGTTTGTCCTTCCAGAAAAGATTGGTCGAAAAAGCTGGATGATGCTTTGTGGGCATATGAACTGCATATAAAACTCCAATTGGGATGTTGCCTTATAGATTGGTGTTTGGAAAAGCTTGTCATCTTCCAGTCGAACTTGAACACAAGGCATATTGGGTAATCAAAAAGCTTAATTTTGATCTTCAAACAGCTGGAGAAAAGCGTCTTATGCAACTCAATGAGATGGATGAATTTCGTCAAGAAGCTTATGAGAATGCAAGAATCTACAAAGAAAAGACAAAACGATGGCACAACCAGAAAATCATAAATAGAAGTTTTGAACCTGGCCAACATGTTCTCCTATACAATTCTCGTTTGAAATTATTTCTTGGAAAATTGAAATCTCGTTGGTCTAGACTTTTTATTCTGATGAAAGTATATCCTCATGGAGTAGTGGAGGTAGCTGATGGTAAATCAACCTTCAAAGTAAATGGACAATGACTAAAGCATTATTGGGGAGGCGATTTCGATCGTAAAAGGTCCTCAATCACACTTATCGACGCAATTTAAATCAGAAAAAGTCAGGCTAACGACTATAAATCAAATGCTTCTTGGGAGGCAACCCAAGCATTCTAACTTACTTTTTTTATTTTCTTTTAATTATTTTTTTTTTCATTATTATTGACTTTTTTTTATTTTGCACGAATATGTAAAAAAATAAATAATAAAAAATAATATAATAAAATAAAAAATTTTTGGGAGTGAAGTAAGCCGTGGCTTCCCCAAAAGGAAGCCGCGGCCCAACTAAATGATGGAACGCGGGCCGTGGTGCCCTTAAGCGAGGCCGAGGCCTCGCAGCTCAAAGTAACGAGGGCCACAACGCCCACTAGGGGTAAGCCACGGCCCCATGTTTTGGGGTTGCCAACCTTTGGCTACCCCCCCCCCCCAAAAAAAAAAAGAGAGAAAAGGGGGTAGGTCATAGCCCAACAATGGACAAAACGCGGGCCGCGACGCCCATCAAGCCAGGCTGCGACCTCTCGGATAAGAAGAACGAGGGTCGCGGCTCCTACTAGGGGCAGGCCGCGGTGCCCTTTTTTTTGTGGGCTGCCTGCTTTGGGCAGCCCGCTACTGAAAAAAAAATTGAAGTAGAAAATAGAAAGAGACCCCCCCTTCATCACTCTAGCTCATCTACCTCTTCCCTTTAGTACAATTTTTTGCACTTCCACTCCTCTCTTTTCAACCATTTCTCCCGTCTTTCCTCTCCTCTTCCGCTTTCCCTTTCATAGTTCTTTCTCCAAGATCAAGTACCCACACTCATTATATTCTCCCCCATTGATTTTCGTCACTTATGCACTAAATATTAGGTAAGTTTCAATATTTCTTTTAATTTTTTTTCTCTTTCTTTTCTTTTCTTCTTTTATTTTTAATATTGATGACTTACTTCATTTTTTAAAAAATTTATGATGAATATTGATGAATCTGGAGATATTGTGCTTCATTATTTTATGGGTATGGTAGATTGTTTAGATTTATGTTTTAAATTTCAAACATAAGTTGAAAGTGGAGAATATGGGAAAGTTTCTTGATTTTGAATTTTTTTTATGCCTAATAATATCATAATATTTTAATTGTAGGATTTTTACTTGATACTATGGGCATTATTTTCTGATAAGGGAACATATGAATTACTATTGTTGATAGTCTATTGTGTTTTGTTTTGTTGGTACTTTTCTTTTCTTTTGGTTAAGAATTAATTGTAAGATATTCGAGAATGGCACCCAAACAATCAAGACAAAATTCCAATGGTTCGTTTGATCATACTAGATTTATGTCAGTTGATGCTGTGGCTAGACACGCAAGCTATCTTGCAAACAAAATTGCAATACTCGAACGAGGATTGGATTAAGAGTTGATTACACACCTTGACTTTCAACCAATGATTGATGGCCGCCACTGGCAAAAATTTTGTGCTTCATCAGCAACTACAAGTATCCCTCTAGTAAGAGAATTTTATGCTAATGCTATAAAAGCTACTAATAATTTTGTTTTTGTGCGAGGAAAATTAGTTCCATTCTCGAGCCATGCCATTAATGAATTTTATGAAACTCCTGATATTGCAAACGATGGTTATGATCAATATGTGCTTGAGCATGAAAATTGGGATAATATCATTAATATACTTTATGAGGAGGGTGCTCAATGGTGATTTTTCAATAATGCACCAGTTTCATTCAAGAGGACTATGATGAAATCAACTTCTAAGATATGGTTATATTTTGTGGCTTCCAAATTACTTCCTACCACACATACTAGTGATGTCACAAAAGATCGAGCCATCCTCATTTAATCAATCATGACTGGTCGCATAATTTACAAAGCCATGACTCACACTGCACAATCAAAGCGTGAAGGCTTATGGTTCCTTTCTCTGATTACAGCTATTTGCAAACAAGCTGGTGTATATTGGGATGCTAGTGAGGAGTTGTTGCACCATAAACTTCCAATTGATCTTAATCTCATCCTCAAACAATCTCAAACTTCTACTGGGGGTAGTTCTTCTTCTACACATCATCCTCCACCCCCTCGACCAAGACACCAACAATTATCAATCAGAGAATTGAGAACCTTGAGCACCTAGTTGAGAATCTTGAGCAACAATTTGAGCAACACATGACTTATCAAATCCAATGCAATCAACATATGGATCACATGTTTCGAGCATATGGTGCTTTTATGGGAATGGATATGTCTACTCTACCACCAGCACCTAATCCTCCCAGGGGTACTAATGAGGCGGAGGACAATGAGGACAATGATGCAGAGAATAATGGTGATGAAAAGGCAGATTAAAGCTTCTCCAGATTTATTCAACCATCAAGGGAGTATTCTTTACCTTTCCTTTCTTTTTTTCTAACATTAAGGACAATGTTTACTTTAAGTTTGGGGGGTGAATTTATTTTTCTGGTGATGAATATTCCGTGAAAGTTTTAGATCTAATTTTATTTGCATGCGTATTTATAAATAATTTAGGATTAGTTAGTAAAAGAATTTAATTTTTGTTTGAATTTTAGGAATCTAAAAGTAAAGTTGTGCCAATTTCTTTCAATGATTTTTTTTATTCAATGATGATAACTAGTTGTCTTGAATTTTTAGCCTTTGGTGAATAAAGATTTTGTTTGGATTCATGCTAAATTTTTTGTTAAGTATCATTGTTAAGATGTGATTTCCACAATTTTGAGCACAATATCTTTTACTTTGAATTATTCTGAATATCTAGAGAAGGTTTATATTGATATGAATTTTAAATTATGTCATGAATTCTAGAATTTACTTGATTTTCTCTCAAGGTGAAATCCTAGGCAATACTTAGTTAGGGAGATGATCTAGGCCATCTTTCGACTGTTTGAGCCTAAAAAGCCAACCTAGTTAAACTTTATCCCTAGTATTCGCCTTTTGAGCCTAATTTCCCTTTTCTTTTTTTAACTACATAATAATTGAGCTTAGCCTTAAAATTAAATTTTCAATTTTGCAACCCTCACTCCTAAGCATGTATATTGTTTTAGGGAATATAAATTGAGCTAAATGTTGAAAAAGGTAGAAAGGTGACGTTGATGTAAAAAAAAAAAAGAAAAAAAAGTTCAAAATATGAAAAATAACCCCACTACCCACAATACAAAGAAAATAAGTTTGGTGGTGTGAAATTGTGAAAAAAAAAAGTGTGTTGAAAGAAAGAAAAGTTCAAATATGGAAGAAAAGGTGTACTAGGAGAAGGAAAATAGAGCTCTATATATAGGCCCTAGAATAATTATGTGCTTAGGGTGATTTGAGTCACATTAATATCCTTTATCATACCCTAACCCTAGCAATACATTACAAGCTTTATAAAGTCCTATTGATCCCTAGCTTTGTATTGGTCTACATTAGTGGAGAGAGAGATGAAAAGTAAACCTATGGAAATCTAGTACTAATTTGAAATTTATGTTGACATAAACTCATCCGAAGGTCATGATATTCTTGGTAAAAGATTTCACACACACACAGAAATCCATTCAAGAATGTGCTTGCATTAAAATTGAAACACGAATTTGAATGAGACTTTTCCTTAGATTAATGATTTATAGACATACTTTTGAGGAAATTTTAAAGAATCATTGAGTCGGTACACTTTATCTCTAGTAGTAGTATTAGTAATAGTAGTAGTAGTAGGAGTAATTATATTTATTTTAGTTTTCTTCAACTGAATTTGATTTTCGTAAGTTAGGTTCTTTTCTATGTTTTGCTCGAGGACTAGCAAAATCTTAAGTTTGGGGGTGTGATAACTCTATGATATAGAGTTATTTGAGCTTAATTTCGATAATAATTTGGCTAGGTTTTTGTAGTAATGCATAGAAATTAGTAAGTTTTATTTAATTATTTTAAATTAGTTATTTTAGGTGAGTCATTCTAATTTTGGTTAATTTTATGCTTAATTTGGTGTTAATATAATTAAGATAGGTTGTTATTGATTTTCTTGTGCTTTTGTAGGTGTTTAAAAGAAGAATTTTAATGGAAGAAGGAGAGCAATTTTAAGGTGCAGACTTTCACTACACATGTTTTCGTATTTTAGCCATAAATTTCTCTACAGAGCTCCAAATGAAGTAATTCTTGAACCATTGGAAATCTAAGAGAAAGATATACAACTTATATGTTTACTACTTTACCCATTTCGGCATGTAGAATGGTCAAAAAGCTTGTCAAAATTGACATACTGCAACAGTCCTAGAGCAATTACGATTTCTGTTAATTAATTTGGCAAAACTGCGACTTACATAGTTTGATAAGGAAATCCCAGCTACAATTGACTTCTTTCTTCACCTAACTTGGCCTAACTCAAAAGCCTATAAAAACAACCTTTCAAAAGACGTAAGAGGAGAAGAAAAACACCAGATTAGCAGCTGAGAGTCAAGCTACAAAGTCATTGAAAGAATTTGAAAAATTCAAAGAGATTTGGAGATCAAGAATTCATTCCTTGGTTTTTTCTATCTTTTTGTTATTCTTTTATTCTTTTGGTTTTAATGTTTATATTTTATTCAATGATGATGTATGACTTGATAGGGAACTAAATTTTTAATCTAAGATTATGATTGAACTCAATATATAGTCTGAATTATTTATCTCTATTTTACTTATGTTTGATGGATTTAAGTTATTTATTTTATTCTGTTCTTAATGCTTCTAGTTGACTGGCCACCAATTAGATTGAATTGGAAACCTAAGCTAAACCTTGACGAAGGATACTTAGGTAGACCTTGAATAAAATAGCGTATGATCGAATACACTTAGTTAATTAAGTGATTTGATTTGCATATAGGGTAGACATATACCTATAAGCCATACGTAGCCAAGATTAGAGCATAAACTTAATGAATCTTTCTTCAATTTAATTTGCATAGACATATAGTAAATTAATTAGGTGAGGTATTTTTATAAAAAATTTGACAGAGACTTATAAATAATTTAGGACTCTAGGTTAGCAACTTGATCCATTAAACTAAGTTAAAAGAGAGAGACAATATTAAGATAAAGTATTGAGAGATATCATAATCTTAGGTCTGGTAATCATTCACATTTAATAAAGTAAAATTTGCCAATATAGTAGTTTTAGTTTTAGTTTTTAGTTTATTAATTTATTTATTTTTTAATTTTAATTTGTTTAGATAAAATTAAAGTGTGTTAATTTTAGTAGTTAACTGTAAGAATTAATTCAATTCTCTGTGGGATCAACACTCTACTCATCTTTATATTATTTTTGTGATACGTACACTTGCGTGAGTAGAAAATTCAAAAACAGTGGCCAAATGAAGAAAGTAAAATGTGGGATGCATGTGACTTGAATGGTCTAATAAATGACCATTTAAAATACAAAGTGAAGCTTGTGCATGAACTGTGATTGGAGAAATAAAGTGGCAAATAAAATAAACCAAAAAGAATACCATGTGAATCAATGCATGTGTAAAGTAATTTAGCCAAAGGATAAAGGAATGGACAAGGAAAACCTTGCATGCACAAGCCACCAATGAAAAGTGGCGTTAATAACAAAGAGAGAAGTTGAATGGCATGACATGTAAAGAGAAAAGAAAAGAAAATAATAGAAAAAGGAAGTGACTTTGGGCAATTCGCCCATGTATGAGCAAAATGAGAAAGTGAAAGCCATTTTCAAGTGTAAAACCCGACCCTATAAACACATGTCATGACATACATGCACTGAGTAGCATGTTATTATGCTAGGAAAGTCCCTAAGAATAGACGAAACTCGGTATTGTACCTAACGGTACACTTGAATTGATTTAACCTCGAACTAGTTCAAATAGGAATCGTAGGATGAAATTTAACATTTTATAGTCAAGGACTGACTAAAAATGATTGTTCGAAGTTCGAAGGCTCATTAGGGGTAAAATTAAAAATTTTGATGTTCAGGGGTAAAATAGTCATTTTGCCACCTAAGATAATAATTTGATAATGGAGTGAAATTTTTGACCAAGATTAACTATTTGGAGTATAATTTAATGATAGAAAGTGAAAAAGTTTAATTCTGGTGATTTTTGGAATGTAGGGGCAAAATCATAATTTTACCACCCACGGATAAAATTTGAGATTTTGAGAGAATTTAGATCAAATTTGACAAATTGGAGAATGGTATGAGTATAAGGGATGAAAAATATGTCTATGGGCAATTTTTCAATTTTTTGGGCAAAAATGTAATTTTTCACTTTTACGGGGGCAAAAGTGTAAATTTCAAAAATTACTCCACCGAGACTTTGGATGAGTCTGAGAATTTTATCTAAGCTATGAATATATGAGACAAGTGTATGGTGAAAATTTGGAAACAAATGGATGAAATTTTAAAAATGGGCCAATGGGAAAGTGACATGTGGCATTTTTTAATGATATAATATTATTTTAATGAAAAGTCAGCCCATTTAAACCCAAATTTTAAGTGCTGGCCGGCCATAAGGAAGAACAAGAGAGGAAATAGAGAGGAAAGGAAGAAAAAAAGAAAAACCAAAGAGAAACAAGAAAATTCAAAGGGAAATTCGCGGTTTTCGACCGTTTACGCGTCTAACGGTAAGATTTTTCGATTTTAGCTTGATTTCTACCTTTCCTATGCCTTTATTTCCATTTAGCATGCTTGAGGAGAGAGATCAAAAAGTGATATCAAGGGCTGGACGAAATTCTAGGGGAGAGAAATTGAAATTTTTAGGTTTTGATTTTTAGTTAAATTGATAGTTTTAGTTAGTTAAATGTGTTTAGAAATTAAATTGGGCAAGAAAGCATTAAATTTTCACAATACCCACCCTTGGCCGAATCTGCAATGAGGTACAATGATGATGATCTGATTTTTATTCTAAGAGAAATGAAGAGAAAATGATGAAAAATGGTTAAATGTGATAGAAAAACAAAGTAGAAAATTTACCGAGTTAATGTCCCATTTTTGGCTGAATTTTCCAAGGAGGAAAGTGAACTGATTTTGGTGATTTTAGAAGGTTATTGGCTGATATTTAATGGTTAGAAATGTTGGAGAGAGAATGGGATGATTTAGAGCTAAAATGGAGCGCGTTAGCAATTTATCGGGTAAAGTGCCAAAAATAGGTTAATACCGCGTTTAAGCCATTTTTGGCTATTGCATTTCATACCATGCATTAGTATAGGATTTAAGTCAAATATATAGTGATTTAGCATTAATGTGATGAATTGAGTAAATTTTTGCAATGTGTCTAGGAGGAGAGCCTTCCGGTAAAGGCAAGAAAATCGTACCCGACGAGTAGTTATCGGGGCACCTAAAAAGCTTTTAGTTTGTACAAACGGTGAGTAAACCTATTATTATTGTGAATTATCTAGAGTTATTTTAAAAATGCTCTTTATGTATTTTATGAAACGAAAATGAGATTAAAACAGGATTTTTTATGTTTTAGAAATAAATGTGACAAATATATATATATATATATATATATATTGTGTTGATTATGAAATTGAGTAATTTGAGGCTGTTAACTGTCTTGAAAATTATATATTTTCCTATGAATGGCTTATGGGATATAAGTATATGTGGCTATATTTTGTAAGTGCATTGGGAAATTTATGTAAGCTGTTTTTACTATGCAGGCTGGATAAATAAATAAAAGCTACGTTATACTGTCGAAATTTTATTAAAATTGGTGGGTTAGTCATTACAGTGATGGGTTTCCGTAGACTACCTATTAGAGGGGCATGGTAAACCCGGTTATATAGTTACTCTGGTTGTAGAAGCGATGAGGGTAACTCCCGGGGTAGTATTAGAGCTCACTTCACGTCGAACCCCCACGTGAATGTGTAACTTAGCCAACGCCAAGGAACGGCTTGTTTTAAAAATAAAAATGTGTTTTACATGTAAATGTTATAACAACCTTGGCGGACTCGGTTAGATGCCTCGGCCAAGGTATCCCCGAGGATTAGTTTTGGCTTGAGCCTTGTTTTCTTTTATAAAAGGCATAAGCCTTAACAACTGTTTTGGTAAATTACAAATATTTTATGGTTTAAGAAATAAATTGAAAACATTATGAAATGGTTTTTGATTTGTTGTTTAAACTTGCCTCCTTGTTACTCGCCTTTAGATATTTATGAGAATGTCTATTTACTCATTGGGATTGCAAAATCTCACCCACCTCCTTTCCAAACATTTCAGGTCTGTGGTAGCTTGTAGATACCCTATTTTGTCGAGGATTCTAGTTGACATCTCTATCACACAGACAGTAGGTTTCTAGCACCAACACTTGGTGTATTTTGGGCCACTTGTCATTGTAACCATTATAGTACATTATAACTTTGTAAATTTTTGTATGTATGAATTTATTTTACTTACACGTTACAAAAGATTTCTTACACGTGTTTCTATAAATCTTGTTTTATATAAAAATGCTATATTTTAATCAACATTTTGAATAGTGATATTTGTCTATAAATCCTTTTTAAAAAAATTATCTTTTGATTTATTTGAGCCGAAAACGATCGATAATTGTTTAAAATGAAATGTTTAACAACGATTGCTCACAGGAAAGGAAAGGAAAGAAACTAATATGTAAGCCTTACGGGGTTCCGGTTGGCATTCCGGGTAATGAGTGTCAATCGGGACGTCGCAACGATTATCATGGGCCCGAGGGAGGTTCCGGGTCTTGACAACAAGGCTTTTGTCTTAAGAGGTCCACCCATAACAAAGTAAAAAGAGAAAGGAAGAAAGGAGAAAGAAGAAGAAGAGAAAGGAAGAAAGGAGAAAGAAGAAAAAGAAAAAAAAAGGTTCGGTTCGGAGGAGCTAGAGAAAAATCGAGAGGTTTTCCTCTCACCCACACGCCATTGTTGGAAGTTTTAAGAGAGTTTAGTGGGTCAACTTAGAGATTCCAATGTAAGAAAGGTAAAAATTATCCTTTTGTTTGAATGCATGCTCTTTGAATCAATTATAATGTGAGATTTTACTTGTGGTAGAAGAATCTTCAAGGATTCAAGAACCCGATGCATTCATGTAGGTAGATCTTGGAATGCATGGTGATTTTAAGCTAGATAAGTAATGGGTAAGTGTTTTAATCTTGAAATCACAAGTAGAAAGGAAAAATAAGATGTTTATTGATTGTCTATGTTTGTGGCAGCAATGGTGACCAAAGGTGTGAGGAAGTTGTGAACCATATTTGGAATTCAAGCTAAAACCAAAAGGTATGCATGCAATGTGACTACATTGTGTTTTGTTGGCTTTGATTGGTTGAAAGTATGTGGGTTGTATGTTAAATGATTGTGAACAATGTTGATGAAAACTATGAAATTAGGTTAAGGATTTATTGATTGATGTGCTGCCCTTATATGAATATAATTACGCGAATTGGGTTTGAATATTTTCTAAGAAGTGTATAAGTAAGGAAAATGTGTTGTGGTGGCATGCCGGAGGAGGTAACAGGTGACTAGCAAGTAGAATTAGCTAGATACGCATTCGAGTCAATAGCGACGTAGTGTCTCGCTATTGTAAGGTGAGTTGGGGGTGTCTATTTCAAAACGATTCCGTATTATATATAGAATGTTGTTTTGTATACCACTACTCGTGATAGATTTATAAACTGTTATTATGGAAAGCATGAGCTAGTAGAAAGGCTAGGTAATTGTGGATGCCATAACATTTGAAATTGTTTTAACTATATATATATAAGTTATATACATAAAGGATTTTAAAACTGGGAAACAAGCTTTTTGATACGATTTATGTCAAAATGGGCCTTATTGATTGTGCGATGTGCATTCATGAATGAATTTCATTTTCACCATGCTGATTTGACATCTAAATCTCATGCAAAGGTTTTACATTGCAAAGTCTTAGAAAAAAGGGTTTTAGTATGCTACCATGATTGGCATTTGGAAATGGTTTGAAAATAGCTTTTGAGAACCCAACTTGATTTTTAAATGGTCTTATCAAACTGGGAGATTCGAGAGTAAGCCGAATGTCACATCGGGATAATGTGACCTTTGAGCACAAGTGAGCTCTAGCTAGAGAATCTTTGGTTCTTCGACGGGCTATTAGATGTGGCGGGGGTCACGGTCTATGATTATACGTGGAAAGGCCATGGGTTGTTATATGTGGCTAGGCCACAAGTTGATATACGTGGTTGCGACCGCTTGATGTCTTTGATGTCGGCCAACATTGTCGAGACTGCCATGGCTATGGGAATTCGGTGGAGCGGTGCTTCCAGGTTGTTATTACATGGAAGTGGGTCCACGGGTTGATATTACGATTTCCTACTCGAAAGTGATATCCCGTTGAGTTTTCAAACATGTATTCTTTCACATGGTGGGAAATACGTGATTTCTTGCAACTCCCCTATTTATACGATGGATTTGTGTTTAATATCTCATGGATGAGATTGTTTATAAACTTGTGTATAAGCATCAATATTGCTTGACTTTACGAGAGCGAGAATGTTTACGTTGAACTGATTTGAGCAAGTTGTTACATGATTTTGATGGTAGAAATCTTTTATTTGCACTGGTTTTTATTATATTGCTTGAAGCGATTATTTTACAACACAACTTTAAGTTTACATATAAGGCACAACGCTCCATTTGATTTTAAATTGTTTACATATGCTCCCATGTTTTTTATGTTCAAATCTTTTGGCCTTAACTTGTTTCCCATCTATACCCTGCTCACGGAGTTGATGATCACTGAGTCTGTGAGACTCACCCCCTTATCTTCCTTTTACAGATAAGTAATCAACTTAAGTGTATTACTTAGCACATCGAGACTTGTTGCAATGTAGGTAATGGCATCTTTTAGATTTCAACTTCGAGTCACTCCGCTGCATAGAGGTTATGTTGTGTAAAAGTGTTAGACTTATAAAAATTATTAGTCTATCAGAAATGTATTTGCTAAAACTTTAAGGTTGTGTAGTGGATGCTAAGTGTGAGGTTGAAACTATCCAGAAGTTGGTTAAACGTGGATATTGTGTCTGGCTGTTACACTTTAATCACAACTGTTTATTTAGTTTAAGTAATTGCTAGCATTAAAATTGCAAGTCAATTTTAATTATTCGAAATCTGAACTAAGGCTTGTTCGGGATTTGGCGAGTTAACTCACAAGTCTCGGTTGTCGGTAATGATCAGGGAAAAGGTCGTTACAAACACCCTAATATTTTACCACATGTTTAAAAACTATACGAACTGTTTCTTATGCAGAGCGAAACTTTTGCATCAGAATGAACGTCGTGTTCTTTGAGAAACGGTCCACCACTACCAAGATCGCTGTCATATCTCTTACTTTAAAAAGTCTTACTATAAAATCTAGAGAAATGCTTTCCTAAGGTTTGGTCGGGACTGGTAAAGGTTCGAGCATTCCTGATTTTCTTTGTCTGTCTACTTTGTCCTGCTAGCAAATGAGGCACATTTTCATATAATCCATCACATCCTGCCACATATGAGGCCAATAATAACCCTATTTCAGTAGTGCAACAGTCCACTGCCAACCCGGATGTCCTGCCTAAAGAGTGTTGTGACATTCCTGCATTAGTTTCTACCTAAGCTTTCTCATTCTTGGAACAAATATGCGTGGTCCTTTCGTTAGTAGGAATCCATTTTCCACAAAAAAGTATTTCGACTTTACACTCTCCACCAATTTCATAATGGCCATTGCTTGGGGATTTCGGTGCAAGTTTTCCTCATTAAGATTACAGATATCTGTGGTCACTTTGCTAGTTATCATTGGTGTGATCACCCTTAAAGTTGTAACTTCGACCTTCTTGCTGAAAGAGTCTACCACACGATTCACCTTTCCATCTTTGTATTCAAATGAGAAATCAAACTCGACTAAGAACTCTTGCAATCTCGTTTGCTTAGTTGTAAGTTTTGGTTGTGTGAAGAAGCGACTTACGACTATGTTGTCAGTCTTAACCACGAATTGTGATCCTAGCAAGTAATGTCGCCAAGCCCGTAAATAGTGAATTATTACTAGTAGTTCTTTCTACTGTGCCATGTATTTCCTTTCAGCTTCATTCAACTTCTGACTTTCAAAAGCAATCGAGTGTCTTTCTTGTAACAACATTCCTCCAAGGTTAAAGTCTGATGCATCTGTTTATACCTCAAAGGGTTTTGCAATATCGGGGAATGATAAAACAAGATCTATCATCATCACTTCTTTCAAGCCTTCAAAGGCTTCTTAGCATTGCCACATCCAACTCTACTTTTGTCCCTTTTTTAGCAATTTTTCCAATGTTACCATCCTTCTTGAATATCCTTCCATGAATTTTTTATAACAATTGGCTTGCCCTAAAAACAAACGAAGCTTAGTTGTATTGTTAGGGATGGACCACTCTTTGATTACCTTTACCTTCTACATGTCTATCCAAATGTGTCCTTCTTAAATTATCGACCCAATGAACTAAATTTGAGTTTGCGAGAATGCACATTTTTCCCTTTTCACATACAACTAGTTGTCACGTAGCCTTTGGAATACCTATCGCAAGTGCCATTGATGCTCTTCTAAGGTTGAGCTATACACCACGACATTGTCCAAGTAGATTATCACGAATTTGTCTAGATAATCATGGAACACTTGATTCATTAATGTGCAAAAGGCAGAAAGAACATTGATTAGTCCAAAAGACATAACAAGAAATTCAAATGTGCCATACTGCGTTACACAGGTGGTTTTCAGTTCATCTCCCTTAGCCACTCTTACTTCATTGTATCCCGATCTTAAATCTAATTTGGAGAAGTACTTTGCACCACTCAATAAGTCAAAGAGATCTGATATAAGAGGAATGAGTTATTTATTGGTAACTATAACTTTGTTTAAAGCTCGGTAATCCACTCACAATCATAAACTCTCATCCTGTTTTTTCTGAAACAGTACTGAAGCCCCAAAAAGTGCCTTTGATGGTTGGATAAATCCAACTTGAATCAATTCATCTAATTATTTTCTCAGCTCCGCTAACTTTGGGGGAGACTGTTAGTATAAGCCCTACAAGGCCATCTATGGTTGTATGGGAATTGCAATATTGAGATATTCATGTATGACATTTTGTTATTCATATTAACTTTGAGGTAGTTCTTTATCCATAACTTTGTAATTTATTACTTTTGTACTTATGTAGATAAAGCTCATGGAACTATATATGCCTTGCAAAGGAATTGTATTGGGATACAATTATGAGATCCTTATGCATTAAAGCATTGTTCCTTAAAGTTCCTGATCATTGTATTATTGAGACAGGGCATCAATAATACTCAAAGATTGGCACATGTTATGTTCCTTACTTGTGAAGTAAGCAATCGTTCTCATAGGTTGAAGTATAGAGATACTTGAAACTAGCATGTGGATATTTGCCATGGGAAAGCGAGTTCACTGAACATGACCAGCCATTAGAAGTGCACTTGGTACCTCACTCAAGTGTCTATGNCGGATCATTGTATTATTGAGACAGGGCATCAATAATGCTCAAAGATTGGCACATGTTATGTTCCTTACTTGTGAAGTAAGCAATCGTTCTCATAGGTTGAAGTATAGAGATACTTGAAACTAGCATGTGGATATTTGCCATGGGAAAGCGAGTTCACTGAACATGACCAGCCATGAGAAGTGCATTTGGTACCTCACTCAAGTGTCTATGCAATACTTCTCATGTGTCAGTTGTGTAACTACTCCCTAGACTTGAGACACTAGGTTGTCTTGTATGTTGAATACTATGCTTTGATTTCATCCCTATGGGTGCCTAACCAAGGATGCCAAAACAGGATGCTTTTGGGTATAGCATGAAGCATGTGAAGGCATATGAGTGATCAAGATAGGAATCACCACCCCAAGTGATTCAAGGGGAAATATCTCATTAGTTCTTGGTTGATATTAGCTTAATCAAATCCTTGGCCAAGGTGATTATGAGATTATGAAATGAGTTTCATAAGTCTCCATAAAACTAATGATCTAACTGCAAAAACAAATATGGAGATCAATAAGAGTAGGCCCTGCACCAAGCTCTTATCATCTTCGAGACATATGATGAGGGAATGAATTACACTGAAAAACTGTACACTTAAAGGTTGTCAAAGAATCCTTTGACTCTCCTAACAATTGGGTGGCCATGATGCATTGCTAAATGCCAATCATGGTCTATGGAATTGAATTAGTTAATTTAAAATTGAATATGATTCATTTAAATTAATTAATTTATAATATTATAATTCAATTCCATTGCCAACATGTTAGGATCCTAATGGGTCACACAAAAAGGTTGCAATTTGGATTAAATTGAGAGTGTGATGATTTAAGTTAGACTTAAATCAAATTCAAGGTTTTAACTACTAAGGACCTAATTAAAATAGTTTAATTAGGTATTGGTTAAATATTATAATTGTTATGATATTAAGGACTTATTTTGCAAATTTCAATAAGTTAAACCTAGATAAAAATATCACATTATAGCCACTCTTTTTTTTTAGGAGAAGAAAACAACAACAAAAAAAAGAGATTTTCTCTTGAGTGCTACCACTCTTGAGAAGTTTATTTTTTTTATTTTGAAAAACTTCTCCTTTGATTCTTTGTTGAAAATCAAAGAAGAATAGAGGACAAATTGTTGTCCACTTGCTAGCACAAGCTCGTGGCATAAAGCTCTCTCTTTGAGAAGGATCCGTTGCAATCGTGTGTGCATCATTGGAGGCCAAGCTATTGAGTGGCTGGGATTCTTTCACACCGAAGGTGTTCATGTTTTGTCACCAAAAGGAATCCATTTGATTACGATATCACTTGGAAAGGTACATTTTTTTTATTTTATGTGGTGCTTAACTTTGCATTAAACAACAAAGGTGATCCAAAGGTAGGAGGCATGGTTTTTATTTTATTTCAAATTTTTTTATTCCGCTGCATTGATGGTCTAATCATGCCGTTCCTATCAGTGGTATCAGAGCCTCCCTTGGCTCATTTTAATGCAAAGGTATGTCTTAATATTGTTTAATTTCAATTCTGATTGGATGTGAGGTATTTGGAAGAGAGAAAGTAAGTGTTAAATTCCGATTATGTTTTAAAGTAGTTTATCACATATTCGAGTTTTGATTTTTACTACTTATTTGATTCAGCAACTAATCTTTTTTAAGTGTCTCAATTTTGCAGAACAATATGTGCATGAGATGCACAAAAGAGTTTAGCTAGAAAAGGATTCGAATTCATGGGAAACAAGATGCGGTTTGGTGATCGAATTCGATTCTGTCCAGATTTGCATGTGGTTTGATTTTCAGTTTTTAACAGAGGTCTAAAAGCCTCCAAAAATTCTGAAAAAAATTGGAAGTAATCTACATTGAAATTGTTTCAATATGATTAATTACCAGCTGAAGATGGTGAAGGAAAGGCAGTGAAATCATGGCTGAAACCATTGCTGCCAGCAGTACTTTCAGGTCATGATTTTGCTGAAAAAGTCATCTTCAAAGAGTCCTAAAATTGTGCAATTGTTGTACCTTTTTGGATAAATTTTGAAGTTTGAATATGTTCAAAATATTCCTGGAAATATCACTAAAATTAAGGGATTTAATCCCTTGATTTATGCCATCATAATGCCACATATGCAACCCAAAAACTGCAGCTATGTACAGGATACATAGGCTGCGTTTTTTGGGGATTTTGACCAGCTAAATCAAGTCCAAAAATTATGAAATTCTACCATGGAAAGGTTCCATATGTTAGCTGACCATGGTTAAAATTTGGGAATTAAATTCCCTGATTTGATGCCACATCAAGCCATAAAACTGTGACTGGTACACTGCTGCCAGAATTTTGTAAAGTCATGGTTTTTGGGATTTTAGTGTCCATATTTGCAGCCTAAATTGGTGCAATTAAAAACTCTAATTTACTAAACAATATCTTATGGAAAAGTTCCAGAAAAATAAATTTTGATATACTTAAATTAGGGAATTTGATTCCTTAAAATAAGGATATCAGGATTTAATTAATCACATCCATAAATTTAGGAATTTGATTCCTACAAATATGGGAGTGTGATAAATATGGACAAGATAAATATCATGAATTAATTTCTTTCTTTTAAGAAGTGAAATTCGAATAGGACACTTAAATATAATTAAAGATAATGTTGTCTTAAATATTATATTTAAATTGTCTAATGAGATTAGATAATTGAAGACACATAATCTTTAATTTAAAAGGATTAGTAAAAGTTACTTAAAACGTTTAAAGATTACAAATTAAAAATGTTTTAATTTGTAATAATATTTTAATTCTAATCCTAATGAGATTAGGAATGGATAACATTATTAATACTGATTAGTAAAGACTTTCCATATATGGAAAACCGTTTCCATACATGGAATTAAAAAAATGAACTCGAAATTAGTTGTACACTAATTTCGGATGCCTCATATGATTAACAATTAGAATAAGACATATTTTAATTTTATATTCATGTGGATGGATGAATGTGGATGATTATGGACTAGGCCCAATATGATTGTGGATGTATGGTTAAATTGTATCATGGTATTTATTTATTAAATAGGGTCTGCGCACCCTGCCTTTCTCTTGATTTTCAGGGATTGTAAAATTCTTTCCTCACCTAACTCCCCTCGGATGTACCACGAGGTTTCTTTACTAAAATGTAATTAGTTACATATAAGTGTAGAATTAGGATTAGTTTAGGAGTTATTTTACAATTAGAAGATGAAGACCTAAAGGGCCATGAAGATACAAGGAGGAAGATTACAATATATTGTATGTTATCCCCTAGGTTTGACCAAGCTAATTTCCTTCAATGGCTCAAGGAAATTAGTATAGATAAAGTCCATAATCATCCAAAGTAGTATGCATGAGATAGATTTATTTATTCAATTAATAAATGCTATGCATGCAAAGATGAGACCTTAACTAAGTCAAAAATAAGAAAATCCCCCGGTAAATATTGAGTCACATGCCACGCATGATTAAGTTGCCTTCCACCATATAGCAAGATAAGTCGGCTACTCTTTTAATCAGAGACTTGTTGAGCACACTCAAGGTCACACTTTTACACTAGTATGTTTGAGCTATTGGTGGGTCTTACTCAACTAGTTTCATAAAATTCGAATGCTTGGAAACTTGATTATTATGGAAACTAGAGGCAATGGCTAGGCAAAACATATATGATATGTTTAGGCAATGTGTTGTCACCTAGCTGATCTAGGAGTTGTATAGAGATACAATTGGTAAGCTTAGTTACCTACCTAATCCACATATCATGGTTTGTTGAGCACAGTCAAGGTTATGATTAGAATGGATAAGGATCCTAGCCCACTAAGAGAATCCTTGTAGAGATCTCTCGAGGTGATATGGAGGGTTATCATCTTGAAGAAAATAGTGGGAGCAATCAATTTAAGATTTACTATCTCATTTGAATTGATTATAATACATGATCACTCATAAACATTTTTTAAATGTCTAGGTTGTTAGAATGAGAATACATATTACTTTGCGCAGCATACTTGATGTCATCATGAAATTCGGGCCACAATGTTTGGACTGGTATATCAAGTTGAGAAATGTTCTCAAATATCTATTTAAAATAGATGTCATTAAGGAAGATATCCTTGCCTTCTTGACAAGGTCAAAGAATGAGAAACTTGTAGAAGTTTCACCTTTGACCATGTATACGATTGAAGTAAATCTGTCTACTACTGATCCGTCATCATGGGTATTTGATAATGGATGTGGGTCACACTTATGTAATGACATAAAGGTGTTAGAAAAGAGTAGAAGATTAACGAAGGGAGAGGTGGTCCTAAGAGTAGGAAATGAAGCAAAGGTTGTTGCATCGACTGTGGGGACAGTTACCATACCTTTACCTTCTGGGTTGATCTCGGAATTAAGAGACTGTTACTATGTTCCTTCCATATCTCTAAATATCATATCTGTGTCATACTTGGCATTATATGATGATATGGAATTTTGCATTAAGGGCAACTGTTATTCTTTCTCGAAGGGAGAGATGCATTATGGTGCAAGGACACATTCAAACGGTCTCTATATTTTTGATCCTAAGAGACCCATACTCAATATAGAGGTCAAGAAAGCAAAGAAAGATGATCCAAAACTATCTTACATCTGGCACTGTAGGCTTAGACACATCAATGAGACTCGCTTAACCAGTTGCACAAACAAGGTTACATCGATCCATTTAATTATGAATCTTATGGAACATGTGAGTGTTGTCTCCTTGGTAAGATGACCAAGTCGCCTTTCACTAAAAAGAGTGAACGAGTTGGGATGTTACTAGGACTTGTACATTCGAATGTATGTGGTCCTATGAATACTAGTGCTAGAGGAGGATACTCCTACTTCATCACCTTCACAGATGACCATTCTCGCTATGGTTATGTATATTTGATGAAATATAAATCTGAATCCTTTGACAAGTTCAAAGAATACAGAGCGGAGGTTAAGAAACAAACTAGGAAGAGTATTCTCACTCTTAGATTTGATTGAAAAGGAGAATATCTTAGCCAAGAGTTTCAGGATTATCTGAAAGAGAATGGGATTCTCTCACAATGGACTCCTCTAGGGACTCCATAGCACCATGGGGTGTATGAGAGAAGGAATTGAACATTATTGGACATGATTCGATCCATGATGAGTCATGTAGATCTTCCTATATCTTTTTGGGGATATGCCCTAGAAAATATTGAACCAGGTTCTTACCAAATCAGTTGATGAGACACCATATGAGATATGGAGTGGGAAAAATGCCCAACTTATCTTATGCAAGGATTTGGGGATGTACTGCTTATGTGAAGCGTACAATGTCTGATAAGCTAAAAGCGAGATCAGAAAAATGTAAATTTATGGGATATCCTAAAGAAACACACAGATATTATTTCTATAATCCCATTGAGCAAAAGGTGTTTGTCTCAAGGCATGCCACTTTCCTTGAGAAAAAGTTCTTAAATGAAAGGGTTAGTGGAAGTAAAGTTGTAGTCGAAGAAGTTCAAGACCCACAAATTGACATCCCATTAGAACTTGAACCTAAGATTATGACATCTGATGTACAACCATAATCTCAAGAGGCACAACCACTCAACAGGTCTAGTAGAATACATCAAGCTCCAAAGAGATATGGATTTCTCTTGGAAAGGGACACATTGCCCATAAATGATTAGCCCACAACCTATGAGGAGGCGATGTTGGACATCGATTCTGAGAAATGGCTAGAAGCCATGAAATCTGAAATGGATGCCATGGATACCAACCAAGTATGGACTTTGGTGGATCCACCTGAAGGGATAAAACCCATTGGGTGCAAGTGGGTCTTTAAGAGAAAGATCGATGTAGATGGCAAGGTGCAAACCTTTAAAGCTAGACTGGTAGTAAAAGGTTACAAACAAAGACAAGGTATTGACTTTGAAGAAACCTTTTCACCAGTTGTTATGCTTAAATCCATTAGGATTTTGCTTGCGATTGCTGCATACCATGATTAGGAAATATGGCAAATGGATGTAAAAACTGCATTCCTTAATGGAAACTTACAACAGGAAGTGTACATGACACAACCTGAAGGTTTTATATCCAATGCTAATAAGGTGTGCAAGCATCAAAAGTCCATTTATGGACTTAAGCAAGCTTCTCGAAGTTGGAACATCCGTTTTAATGAAGTTGTAAAAGGGTTTGACTTCATCAAAAATGAGGATGAACCATGTGTCTATAAAAAGGTTAGTGGGAGTGCCATAATTTTCCTAGTGTTATATGTTGATGACATATTGCTCATAGGAAATGATATACCATTGCTGCAATCTACAAAGATTTGGCCGTCCAAACAATTCTCCATGAAGGATTTGAGAGAAGCAACTTACATTCTAGGAATAAGGATCTATAGAGATAGATCTAAAAGGTTGCTAGGTCTTTCCCAATCCACATACATACACAAAGTGCTAATGAGGTTTAGCATGATGGAGTCCAAGAAGGGACACTTGCCTATGTCGCAAGGCATTTATCTCTCCAAGGACATGTGTCTAAAGAATCAAGAAGAGAGAGATCGCATGGATAAGATCCCATATGCTTCAGCAATAAGATTTATCATGTATACGATGCTTTTCACTAAACCAGATGTATCTTACGCTCTGAGTGTCACGAGTAGATACCAAGCTAATCTTGGTGAAAGTCATTGGATAGCTATGAAAAACATCTTGAAGTACTTACGAAGAACTAAGGATGTATTTATGGTTTATGGAGGAGGTGAACTCCAAGTTAGGGGTTATACGGATGCAAGCTTTCAAACTGACAAAAATGATAGCAAGTCACAAAGTGGATATGTGTTTACACTCAATGAAGGTGCAGTGAATTGGAAAAGTTCCAAACAAGAGACGACAGCAGATTCTACAACCGAGGCAAAATACATATCTGCATTTGAGGCAACGAAAGAGGCAGCTTGATTAAAAAGTTCATTACTAAACTAGATGTGGTTCTTAGCATTGTTGATCCAATACCTTTGTATTGTGATAACAATGGGGCCATTGCACAAGCAAAGGAACCAAGGTCTCATTAGAAATCCAACAATGTATTGTTGCATTACCATGTGATCAAAGAGATCATTGGAAGAAAAGACATTTGCATAGAGCATATACCCACTAAGGATAATATTGCTGATCCTCTCACTAAACCACTGTCCCAGCAAAAGCATAATCGTCATGTTAAGAACATTGGTTTTAGATACATAGACCATTAACTTTAGTGCTAGTGGGAGATTGTTAGTATAAGCCCTACAAGCCAATCTGTGGTTGTATGGGAGTTACAACTTTTAGATATTCATGTATGACATTTTGTTATTCATAATAACATTGAGGTAGTTCTTTATCCATAAGTTTGTAATTTAATTACTTTTGGTACTTATGTAGATATAGCCCATGGAACTATATATGCCTTGCAAAGGAATTGTATTGGGATACAATTATGAGATCCTTATGTATTAAAGCATTGTTCCTAAAAGTTTCTGATCATTGTATTATTGAGACAGGGCATCAATAATGCTCAAAGATTGGCACATGTTATGTTCCTTACTTGTGAAGTAAGCAATCGTTCTCATAGGTTGAAGTATAGAGATACTTGGAACTAGCATGTGGGTGCTTGCCATGGGAGAGCGAGTTCACTGAACATGACTGGCCATGAGAAGTGCATTTGGTACCTCACTCAAGTGTTTATGTAATACTTCTCATGTGTCAGTTGTGTAACTACTCCTTAGACTTGAGACACCAGGTTGTCTTGTATGTGGAATACTATGCTTTGATTTCATCCTTATGGGTGCCTAACACAAGATGCCAAAATAGGATGCTTTTGGGTATAGCATGAAGCATGTGAAGGCAAATGAGTGGTCAAGATAGGAATCATCACCCCAAGTGATTCAAAGGGAAATATCTCATTAGTTCTTGGCTGATATTAGTTTAATCAAATTCTTAGCCAAGATGATTAGGAGATTATGAAATGAGTTTCATAAGTCTCCATAAAGCTAATGATCTAACTGCAAGAACAAATATGGAGATCAATAAGAGTAAGCACTGCACCAAGCTCTTATCATCTTCAGGACATATGATGAGGGAATGAATTACACTAAAAAACTGTACACTTGAAGGTTGTCAAAGAATCCTTTGACTCTCCTAACAATTGGGTGGCCATGATGCATTGCTAGATGCCAATCATGGTCTATGGAATTAAATTAGTTAATTTAAAATTGAATATGATTCATTTAAATTAATTAATTAATAATATTATGATTCAATTCCATTGCCAACATGTTAGGAACCTAATGGGTCACACAAAAAGGTTGCAATTTGGATTAAATTGAGAGTGTGATGATTTAAGTTAGACTTAATCAAATTCTAGATTTTAACTACTAAGGACCTAATTAAAAGAGTTTAATTAGGTATTGGTTAAATATTCTAATTGTTATAATATTAAGGACTTATTTTGCAAATTTCAATAAGTTAAACCTAGATATAAATATCACATTATAGCCACCTTTTTTTTTTTAAGGAGAAGGAAACAACAAAAAAAAAAGGATTTTCTCTTGAGTGTTGCCACTCTTGAAAAGTTTATTTTTTTATTTTGAAAAACTTCTCCTTTGATTCTTTGCTGGAAATCAATGAAGAAAAGAGGACAAATCGTTGTCCACTTGCTAGCACAAGCCCGTGGCATAAAGCTCTCTCTTTGAGAAGGATCCGTTGCAATCGTGTGTACATCATCGAAGGCCAAGCGATTGAGTGGCTGGGATTCTTTCACACCAAAGGTGTTCATGTTTTGTCACCAAAAGGAATCCATTTGATTACGATATCACTTGGAAAGGTACATTTTTTTTTTATTTTATGTGGTGCTTAACTTTGCATTAAACAACCAAGGTGATCCAAAGGTAGGAGACATGGTTTTTATTTTATTTCAATTTTTTTTATTCCATTACATTGATACTCTAATCATACAGTTCCTAGCGGAGACATCTTGTATGGCCTTTTTGTAAGTGGCTTGACTCTTGGGAGTAATTTTATCTTGTGATTGAAAACTCGTCAAGGTGGTAGGACCTTGGGTAGTTGTTTTGGCATCATATCCTGAAATTCTTTCAAAACCAGTTTCACTTCTTCGAGTATTGGTTTCATGTTATCTTTGCCTTTGTAGATAAGCATGGCCATGTAAGAGGGCTCACCTTTCTTGATCCCTTTCTTAAACTATATAATTGATATAATCCTTTTCCCACTCTTGGGTAGAATTGCGGTCGGTACCACACATGGTTGTTTTCCAAAAAATATTAGACAACTCGTAACAAGGAAAGGGATGGCTTCTACTTTCGTCATAAAATCCAAGCCCAAGATAAAATTAAAGTCATCTATAATGGCCACAGTTGTCACAACTCGATTTTTGAGCCGTGACCGGCGTATGGATTCAATGGACATTTTCCACTAAGCCCAAGCAAGCCTATTTATGTAATCCTGCTCATCATCCCATCAATTATTCTGAAAGTTACATCTCACAATTTTACCCTTCAAGTAGTTTACTAATAAACTATAGCAATCAAAACTGCATTTATTTTAACCCAAATTAATATTAACCATTGCCACTCATGATGATTGACCAATCAAAATATACATATATGGTCTAAGTCATGCATCTTAGTACTTTACATCACATGTACGTATTTACAAAAAAAAATGACTCTGGGCTTCCAGCGGAATGACCAAGGTGAAAGGACGGCTACTGAATGCCAACATACCTACCAAAAAGACAAAACTACGTGGACACCTCGACTTCGGTTCCAATTGCCTCCTAATCTGAAAACATGAAGTTGAAAATAGTGAGTGAACATAAGAAGGGAACAAGCAACGATAAGGAAAGTTGATAATCATGATGCACTTATTTGAAAATAATGCAACTTAGTTCAAGTTCTTATTAAAAATCCCTCCATTAAACCCCTAGTTATTAAATCATTTAATGATGAAGGAACCATATTCAGCATGAAATTGGAAAGAGAGGAAATTTCCAGCAATCATCCAAGCAAGGCAGTATAAACAGAATGTTACTCATTGCAATAAAATCAATTTACAAGTAAATGGGAAATTTTTAAGATTCATCATGCCATGAAATCACATATTATAATAATGATCTTTCTATTGCATAAACATCCAGTTAAGCATATATCAATTAGTATACCACCACATCTCATCCAGCTCATGTGCATCCCCCCACATCGCGCACATAGCCAGACATCCTATCTCACCCAGCTCGTGTGCATCCTCCTACATCGTGCACATAGCCAAAGTCATTGTGTGCATCCCCCCACATCGTGCACAGTTAATGCCATCGTGTACATCCCCCGACATCGTGCACACGGGCAGTATCACCATCCATCTCCCTCGCCACCATCATCATCAACAAGTGCATACTCAACCAATAAAACGGTTGCATTTGTCACACAATGGTACCATTTATGGCATAGTATATACATATATCAACATTATACAGAAACATATTGGTTCATCACACTATCCATTTCATAACATAAAAACATTTCATAAGGGCTTGTTCCCATGTGAGTTTTGAAGATAAAACCAATAAAATGCTTTAAAGGATTCAATTAAACATACATGTGTATATCCCAAAACCTTTTTAATGCAAGTTCACTCACCGATACTTATTGAACCTTTAATCAACTCTAACTTCCCTAGTGGTCCAAATGCAGCTGAGGGGCCTTGTTGAAACCTATCACGCACAAAAGCATCACAGCCAATCCAATTTACATTAATATCACTCCAAAAGCTATTTCCCAATTCAAGCTTCAATAGCTCTTCCTATTTACCTTCCAATTACCATTTGATTGGCTATTTCGTTTCTCTACTTTAGTAACACTAGAAATAGATAAACAGTTTTAGCAAATAACACAACTCATAACTCTAATTACTAGCCATCATCAACAACTTAAAACCAATCCTAATTCATCACTCACCTTGGAGGATTGTAATGAAATTTCTTCCCAATAGTCCTCAAGCTATCATGAAACCTCTCTTTCTCTCTCTACAAAGTTTAGCTGGTGAGAGAAAGTATTGCAGAAAGACTTTTAAGGGTTTGTTTAAGGTGAAGGAGTAAAAGAGTATGGAAAAACCTACAACTGGGTGTGTAAAGCACGAAAATTGAGGTTAGTTTGAGAAAGTGATGGAAGCTTGAGAGAAGCTTTCATGGAAGATGAGAGAAATGTGAGATGGCATGAGGAAAAAGAAGTTGCTGGGGAAATGTAGAAGCTGCTAGAAAAGATGAGATTTTTATATTTAAAGCTTATCCAATTTCTCATGCAATTAATAAAATGCCCTTAACAAGGCTACTTGTCTTATTCCTTTTCTTGTGCAATCTTTTTACTCTTTTCACACTGGGAAAAGGTCCAAAATCCTCTGAAAGAGGTCCTTTAAGTAGCCCTCAAAAGTCCTAGCTTCAAAACTCCCCTAAACTTGTTATTTGTGAAAATTATGGTGAGGGCCGCAGCTCTCAATTTTCAGTGCCACGGACTCAAATGTACTGTCTGAATCTGTTCTTTTAGCACAGTACTTCCATTTCGACAAAGATTTTGACCATGTTCCCTTTAAAACTGGGCAAAGTGGTAAACATCAAAGTTGTAGCCCTGCCTCTTAGCTTTCTAATGACTTAAAAATCATGTCATTTAAACTTTTGTAGTGGGATATATGCTTAAAAAACCGAAACATATGCAAATAGAGCAACAGCTCATTATGCACCTTTCTTCACCAATTGAAATTTTTTTTGAATCCTACTTCTATAATGACATAAAATAATTATAAGTAACGTAAAACTAGCATCATTAGATCAAATTAAACCTTTAAACATAAGTTTCACCTCGAGTTACATGACTATGAAGGTCGAGGTTTCACAACAGTCATGTTCACCTTCCCTTTCCCGAAGCCAACCTTAACCTTTAAGTCTTTGGAGTTTCCCATAATAGCTAAAACTGGCGACTTAACTGCTTTTATTTGTCCAAAGTCTTTCTCAACTTTAATACCACATTTCTTTACCTCTCCCATGGCGATGAAAGTGTTTAAGGCTCTAGTGTTGAGCATAGCTTTGGTTCTTTTCTCATTCAACAACATTTCTACATACATTAAACCTCGTTAGGGCTCTTTCTCCACCTTTCCTAATTGCATTTGTAAGGCACTTAGGAAACAAATGGAACCCATTTGTGTTGGCTCTCTCTCGGCTTCTTCGACTATGTTGTGAAGTGGTGGTGTCTCAATGTTGGCAATGCATATTGCACTAAAAACTGCTCAGTAAGGACAATCAACTACTCGATGTGGTTTTTTGCATAAGAAACACAATATTAAAAGTTGTGGCTTGAAGTTCCATGGTTTATTTATTCTCAGTTGGGGTGAGTCTCTAACAAGTGGTCTCCTATCGCCTCCCTCAATTGAGGGTCTGCTAACTCTCAAAAATTTTACCCCACTATTTAAGCTAAAGTTGTTGATCCTGAATAAAGGGTCTTCTCTTTTATTAGAGTTTTCACTATAATTAGTAAAGCGCTTGACAACCGCCATTGCCGAAGTCACATCTTGTACCTTTTGTCATTGTAACTCCGTCCTCACCCATGGTTTCAAACCTTCAAAGAAATAAAACAGTCTATATTTTTCAGTCATAACCCTGATATCTAGCATTAAAGTAAAGAAGTTCATTAAGAACTCCCGCACTGATCCCCATTTGTGACAACTCCTGCAACTTTCGTCGTGTCATATACTTAACATTCTTAGGGAAAAATTAGTTCTTCAATTCTTGCTTGAAGTCTGCCTAAGTGTCGATGCGGCACTTACCATCAATGAATTTTGAACGCCACTATAACTTCGTATCCTTAGTAAGATACATTGAAACCATCTTCACTCAGTCTTCCTCCGACTCTATTCGCACAGCTCAAAAATACAACTCCATATCAAAAAGGAAGTTTTCCAATTCTTTAGCATTTCTGGCCCCTTCGTATCACTTAGGCTTTGGCACTTTGGTCTTTTTACCTCAATCTCCTGAGTTTGCACTAGCATTACATGCAACAATAACCAAAAGATTCACTTGAGCCTTCATTTCTCTAATCTCACCTTGAAGAGTGCTCAATGTATCCCTGGTCTCAACACTCAGGGTATTAATCATCTCGAACATGTCCCGCTGGACTATCTTAATTTCATCTATTCGCTCGTACTGGACCATCAAAACTTTTACTACGGCCACCACGGACTCTAACTCATCAATCCTTTGATGGTCCTTTGGTGAACTCTGCGTGGTCACCATGTTTACTCTTAGCTCAACACATCTCACCCCGTGCTCTGATACCAACTATCATGAGCTACGCTCCTTCGCTTAAGTATGCGATAGTCCATGCGGTGCTTGAATGAATGCTTCCACGCAAGCTAGCCAATAACTTCTATATATCTTTACCAGTGAGGCAACCAAACAATCCATTAACTACTCAGCCCCTATAAAGAGTTTACGAGATTTTACAAATATTCTACCAATAGCCATTACAAGTCTTGAAATTAGGGCATTCCTTTCCTACAAGGTTTTTCCCCCTAAAGACTTAACAAGTATTTCTAGTGGTATCACCACAAGCCGTTACAATGTTTGAAAGGGGGACATTTCCCTCACAAATGCAAAAGACTTAATCCCTATACAACTTTAGCCTAGCATAGTCCGAGACAAGGTTGGCTTATGACATCTGACAAGACTTGATATGATGAATTGTGCATGTATGATATTAGGATGATCCTCGCACCTTTGAATTAGAGATGTTTGAATATGAAAGTCTTATGGTTATATAAGTCTAAATATATTTTGTATGTAAAATATTACACTATAATTAGACCGTCAATATGGGCCTGGCCCATTGGGTCGGCCCATTTTTCATTAAATATGGGGTGGGTTAGGTTGAAAAAATTTTAGCCCATATTTAAACTGGGCCTAAATGGGCTAGCCCGGTTGCTTAAGGGGCTGACCCGGGTTGGGGCGGGCCACAAAAAAAAAGAAAACCCTTATGGGGCACTGGGCCACAGGTTGTGGGTAAAGGGTAGGATCTGATCTGGGTTCTCCTAAGTCCTAACCACCTACTGCTGCCACCTAAGCCTAACACCAGCTCGAGTCCCGACCCTCTGCATCCAGCATCCGACCGGAGTCCTTCCTCTCATCCCATCTGGCGTCCTCCTTCCATCCGACATCCAACCATCTGGCATCCGCCATCTCTCCTTCTCACCTTTCGCGGTGTCGCCTGTTAGTTTCATTGCTCCCATCTAGCATCCAGCCATCACCCATTGGCCATCGGCATCGACGGCGCATCACCCAGGCCCAGCAACCCAAGTGAGTCACTTCACGGTTCTCGCCTTCTCACTTGTCGGATCGATTTAGATAATCTTTTCTTCCATCCGGCATCACTTGAGAGTATATAGTAGTTTTCATTTTCAATGAATTTGTTTAGTATCATTGTGATTTGAGTATATAGTAGTTGGGGTGATTTGAGTGGATCCAGATCTATGCTTGAAATAATGCCTGTTCTTTTGCCATTGTTTATTTATATAGTAGTTGTGATAGTGATTTGTGTTAGATCGATCCAGCATCCACGTTTCCCACATTTGTACTACTATTAGATTCGGTCTAAATCAAACTCAATTGAAGCACCCGTCCTCATTAATCAAAATTTTTATTGACTGTAGCTAGGAAAAAGGAGAGAGGTAGAAAACCATTATACTTATTTACCCGAGATGAGATTATGAATACAATTTGCAAGCCGTTTATGAAGTGAGTTAAGAATGGTAGCTGATGAAATTGAAAAGCAAAACTATGAAGTAAAAGTAAATTTGAATTCGAGTTGATGGGGGCTTAGAATTGGATTTGGTCGATCTAATGCATTGATTACTGCACGTTTCTCACGTATAGAAAATTCCAATTTATTTGGTCAGAATTCAATATCGACTTTAACATCGGACGACTAAATCATGTCTAGTCTAGGAGAGATGTTTTGGGACATGTAACTTTCCTTGTTTGAAAAATCAAATGGAATGCCCAACATATTGCAATGGAACCTTGCAATATATAATACTCATAAATGAATTCTCTATTTTATTGCTTGAAGTTGTTTGTAAATATTGTTTTAATCTGTAAATTTTATTGTCACAAAACAAGCTATAGGATTTATACACAGTCTTCTCTGATTTTTGAGGGTGAAGTGAAACCTTGGGGAAACTAGCCCTCGTATACTGGTAAATTTCTTTTTGCATACTATAAAAAACACAATGAGATTTTAGTTTTAAATGCTTATCTCTGCTTGCAATTCCTACAAATTATATTAGCTTTATAATTTTACTAGAGAATGAATAAAATTAAATCTACAAGATGAATATGATAGTTTATGTAAATTTGTAATAATTTTTATTCATATTTATGTTATGTGAAGGTAACGGTGATGGATCAATCAGTTGAAAATCGTATAAATGAGGATGATGATGTGAACATTTTGAATGAGGATGAAATTCCTTCTCAATCTCATATATTTGAATCTAAACAATTGAATAAGAGGGCCAAAAAAGAAACTTCAAATGTTTGGAATTATTTTACTAAAATAGGCAAAAAGCAAGATGGAGTAAAAAGGGCAACTTGTAACGGTTGTAAAACGGAGTATAAGGTTGGCCCTAAACCTGGTGGCTCTAATTATGGCACTTCACATTTGCGTCGTCACATTAACACTTGTAAATTCATTTCCTATTTTAATCCACATCAAATGCTAATGGATTATGAAGGGAAAGTAAAGGCTAGAAAGTTTGATCCTAAGATTTCACTTGACATGCTTGCTGAAGCCATAATTAAGCATGACTTGCCTTATACTTTTGTTGAATATGATAAGATTAAAGCTTGGGCTAAGTATGTAAATCCATATGTGGTGATGCCTTCTAGAAACACTATTGTATCTTATGTTCAAAGAATTCATTTGAGAGAGAAAGAGAAACTTAAACAAGCTATGGCCAAGATACCTAATAGAATTTGTTTGACTTCTGATGTATTGACAGCATCTACTTCTGAAGCCTATATTTGTTTGACTGCTCACTTTGTCAATGAAAATTGGAAGTTATGTATCAAGTTGCTCAACTTTTGTCGTGTGCCTCCTCTACATACTGGAGTTGAATTAGCTGCTACTGTATTTGATTGTTTGAAAAAATGGGGAATAGATAGAAAAGTTTTCTCTCTTACTTTAGATAATGCTTCTGCTAATGATAACATGCAAGGTATCTTGAAAGGTCATCTTCATTTGCAAAGTAGCTTGATTTGTGATGGTGAATTTTTTCATGTACATTTTTGTGCTCATATATTGAATTTGATTGTTCAAGAGGGGTTGAAAGCAGTCAATGAAGCATTGCTTAAAATTAGGGAGAGTGTGAAATATGTAAAGGCATCGGATGGGAGGATGAAAAAATTTCAAGAATGTGTTCAACACGTTGGTATTGATGCAGGTGTTGGGTTGCGTTTGGATGTGTCAACTAGATGGAATTCAACATATTTGATGCTTGAAAGTGCAATCGAATATCGAAAGGCTTTTGGTAGCCTCCAATTTGTTGATAGAACTTATAAATATAATCCATCTGATGAGAAATGGGGGAGAGCAATGATAATTTGTGAATTCTTGGAGCCCTTTTATGATACCACAAATTTGATATCCAGTTCATCTTATCCAACTTCCAATTTATATTTCATGCAAGTTTGGAAAATTGAATCAATTTTAAATGAAAATTTGTATAATGAAGATGAGCTTATCAAGGATATGTGTCAAAGGATAAAAATGAAATTTGATAAGTATTGGAAAGATTATAGTGTAGTGCTTGCATTTGGAGCTGTTCTTGACCCGAGCATGAAGCTTGATTTCTTAAAATTTTGCTATTCTAAGATTGATGCTTCTACTTGTGATGAAAAGTTAGAAAATGTGAAGACAAAGTTGTACAAGCTCTTTGAACAATATGCAAGCAACACTTGTGCATCAAGTACATCTTCTCGTTCAACGAGTAATTTGCCTAAGCAAGCTGGAGGAGGAACTAAACCGAAAGGATCGAAGATTTTTAGTGTAAGTTTGTGTATTTCCTTCATCTTATTACATGAGAATTTATGTTACTTTATTTATGTTATGATAATTATTTTTTTTTTTGTCTATATATTTAAAAATTGTAGGAATTCAAGATGTTTCAAAATGAAACAATTTCAATTGCTGGAAAGTCTGAGTTGGATGTTTATTTAGATGAGGCAAAGCTTGATTATGAGGTGTTTGAAGATTTGGATGTGCTTAATTATTGGAAGGATAATGCTAAGCGCTTTCCTGATCTTTCTATTATGGCACGAGATGTATTGAGCATTCTGATTACTACGGTAGCATCAGAGTCTGCTTTTAGTGTTAGTGGTCATGTTCTCACCAAGTTTAGAAGTTCCCTCCACCATGAAAATGTTCAAATGCTTGTTTGCACAAAAAATTGGTTGCATGGCTTTTCTTTAGCTGCCGATGGTAATGTTTATTTTATATATTTCAATGTCTTTAATCTTTATTTGTTAAATTAATAATTTTAGTTAAAATCGAAACTCACTATATCTTTTTTTTCCATGATAATGAATATTAGATGATGATGCTTTAGAGTTGGAGACATCATTGCTGTCCAAACAAGACTCAAATGTTTTGATTGAGGATAAAGATTGAAAAAAACATAAATTTGTCTTGAAGTTTATATATATTTGATTATGTACTTATGTAGTTATGTTAATGGAATTGTAGTTTATTTAATTGTGTTAAACATTGAATTTTTATTTATATTTGATGTAGTGTATTTGCTTATTTATGTTTGGTGTAAATTATTTGTTTCTAACATATTTTTATTCTTCAATTTATGTATTAAATTATTGCACAATTTTATTAATAAAAAGTTAAAAAAAATTTAGAAAATATCGGCTGGCCCAATCCGACCCTTGGGCTAGCAAGGGCTGGGCTAGGCTAGGGATTTGTCAACCCATATAAAATATGGGCTAGCCCAGCCCAGTCCATATTTTTTCAGCCCACAAGGGCCAGGGCCAGGCTGGGCTGGGCCAACCCATATTGACAGGTCTAACTATAATAGCATCCCCTCACTGAGTATTAGATGACTCACCTCTCTGTTATACAATGTACAGATAAGAAAAGCTATGGGGTTACGGGGCAAGTGTTGTCAATTGGGCAGACACATAATTGGCATTCAGTAGGTCTTGCTTGGGCCTAACGGATTATGCTCGTTTGGATCCATCCGTCAGTTATGATTCCTCTAGAAATGGGATGTGACATTCTTGATGGGATGTTTGTGTACCTCTCTATTGGCCTTAACGGCTTAAGGAATTCTTATGGCCCTTGTGGCCTCCAGTCTTGACTTTCTTAGGCCTAGGTCCATCTGCACAACTCTCTAGGTCTTTAAGCTCCAATCTTTGAGCACAATTTATTGCTTTAAAATAACTAGTGAACTCATGCGACGTTACAATCTTAAATAGTGCGCATATCAATCCATGGATCCGTGTGGAATTATTGGCAAAATTTAAAAGTGTTAGTATATTTTACCCTTTTGCTTAAACATGATTATCTGATCGGATATCAGATTCATAGCAAAATGAAATTCCATGACAAATTAGTACAGTATATATCTTTCCATTCCTTGAAAAAACTTCAACCTATAATTCTTTTATAGTAGATATTAGGTCACCAACAATCAATCAAACATTCAATGAAATAGATCACATCATGTAGTGCAAAGAATTAATTGCTTACCTGTGCATCAAACAAATCTAATTACCTTTTGATGGCACTTACCCAATTGTTTATTCTTTTAACTTACTTAAACTTGTTAGAAAGCAATTGTTAAAGCAAGAAACCGGAAAAAGTGATCTTTTCCGAGCCCGAACCAAGAATAAGAATTGAAGTCAACTACATTATGAAGAGCATTCTTCCATGCCTAGTCATAAATATTTCTGCACATCATGAGCATGAGTTTTGATTGCAACAAAACGCCATTGGAGAAGTATATTATCCTTAAATTGTTTTGTCTTGTATGTATGTGTGTATATACATCTATATGTATGTATGTGTATGTAGGCATGTGTGCATGTATGTGTGCAACCAAAATATAGAGAATAAACTTAGACAAGGCACTTCCAACAAGCTTTCTTAAGGGTAATAGTTTCCCAGATAAGATGTAAATGGACTCATGGAAACATTATCCCCAGGATACAATGACTCGGAAAAGGGAATCAAAGACTGCACTTCTGAGATTCACTTGAACATACTTAAACCAATTCAGAAAATTGTATGCAACATGAAGAACGATAAGAGTTTTGGAATGATTGATTACAATGTTATGTCTTGAAGGCTACTAGGGAGTATTTACAAGCCTTTGCTTTAGACACCCATTCACGAAGGAATCTCTCTCTCTCTCTCTCTCTTTCTCTCTCTAAAGTTACGCAACCTTTAAAAATTAAAAGCCAGTTTCAACAATTCAAGAAATACAAATTTGTTCCCGATTAATCAATTACCTTCCAAAGTTGATTGATTAACTCATATTCTCATAAATTATTTGCTCAAATTAATCGATTACTGATTAACTAATTTGCTTCCAGAGACCTGCGACCACCTTATATAGTACTAATATTAAATAGGAGAACCCCTCTTACCAATAATCTGAGCAAGAACATTTCCCATTTTTGAAATGATGAAATCTACTTGCATCTCGTACAATAATTTCTCTGTTTTTGATCTCTGATATGATCTTAATAGCAACATGGCAATCACTGCAGACCCGCAAGTTCTTCATCACCCTTATTGGAGCACCAGCAGGAGTATTCTTTAGAGCGAAAGCAATAGCCATCTTCTCGCTATGGTGAGTCAAGTTGTATTCTTTTTCCTCATTAGCCATGTCATGCAGAACAGACCCAGTGTCAGGCACATAACCGTGCAACTTCATCTCTGCAGTTAGCTCTTTCAAATATATGTCAATCTCCTCCGATTGTGGATGCGATTTATCACCCATGGAAAACTGATGAACTTGATTCTTGATTTCCAACCAACTTATACCGGGCTCTTTCTTCACTCCCTTATCTCTCATGGCTTTTCTTACCTCAGAAACATCCTGCCACCTTTCTGCAGAGGCATGAATGTTTGAAAGGAGTACATAGGATGCTGAATCCTGAGGATCAAGCTTAAGCACTTCTTCAGCTATTCTTCTTGCCATGTCTGCATTCTTGTGGATCTTACATGCAGATAACAAAGTTTTCCATATGATAGCATCGGCTTTCATAGGAATTGATCTTACCATAGCCTCGGCTTCATCCAAACCGCCAAAGCGACCGAGTAAGTCAACAACGCATGTATAGTGCTCTAGCCTAGGCTTTACTCCATACTTCTCTGTCATCAAGTTAAAGAACTCGAGTCCTTTATCTTTAAACCCACAGTGACTGCAAGCATAAAGCAAGCTCAAGAAAGTGACATCATTTGGCCCCAATTCTTCCTGCTCAATCTGCTCAAACAACTCAACAGCTTCCACTCCTCGTCCATGAAACCCATATGCAGCAATCATTGAGCTCCATACCACAAGATCTGCTTCTTCACATTCCAAGAAAATTTTAATAGAATCTCCCAAGCAACCACACCTTGAATACATGCTAATTAATGAACTTATCACACCAACAACAGAACTAGCACCAGTTTTAACCACATCAGCATGAATCTGCTGGCCTTGTCCTAATGTTGCCAACTCTGAACATGAACTAATCACGCTAACAAATGTAATCTTATCAGGTCTAACACCAGCCATTTTCATCATACAATAAAGATTTAACACACTCTCAGAGTAGCCATTGTGAGCGTTTCCTGCAATGAGAGTGTTCCAAGCAACCACATTCTGAATCGGCAATGATTTCATTACCCTTTCCCCTTCCCCCAGACGTCCACTCTTCATATACATATGAGCCAAAGAATTCCCAACGACCAAATGAAACTCAAACCCGCATTTCATCACATAACAATGAACTTGCCTCCCTTCAAGCAAAGCTTTCAGACCAGCACACCCTCTAAGAACAGTAGAAAGAGTGAAGTCATCAGGCATGAACCCCAAAAAATGCATTTCTTTGAACAAACGAAGGCCTTCCTCATTAAACTCGAACTCGATAAACCCTCCGACCATCGCATTCCACGTGGCAAGATTTCTAAGAGGCATTTCACCAAACAACTTTCTGGCACCTTCCAGGTCACCAACTTGGACATGTCCATTGATCAAAATGTTACAAGACATGATATTCTTCCTAAGCATAACACCATACAAGGAAACAGCTGTCCGTAAGTTTCCGAATTTGGAGTACATGTTTAGTAAGTGATTTGATATAAACCTGTCCTTTGAAGACCCAGATGTGATAACTAAAGAATGAAGCTGTTTTCCAAGAGAAAGCGAGTTTTGGGGTATGCAAGATTGGATGAGGTGGGAAAAGAGGGATGGGTCTGCCCATATTTGAGGATGGAACCTATCAAAGGCTTGTTTAGTGAGTCCTTTGGAGCAGAGATGGGTGAGTTCTGAGGTGAAGTTAGAAGCAGATTCACAGGCAGCAATTGCCGACAGAAAACGGGAGGAAGAAGAGAAACTTAAGAAACTGCCAGGACAATACCAACCCATACAATTTCTGACTCTTACTTTAATCACCACCCAAATACCCCGACCGGTTATATATTAAAGTCTAATTTTTCAAGGGAATCCATATATCTAACCGGGCTTCCTCTTAAAACAAGGATATTACACCCAACGTTGAATTCAACGTTTTTTTCTTTTTAATTTCATAGGTGAATTTTTGTGTATTAATGAATTTTAGACATAAAAAATATAGTTGATTAGTATTGAGATATTTGAGATCTAAACACATTTTATATGTAAAAGAAAATTTATAAGTTATATGTAACAAAAAATATTTTACTATAAAATACCAAATTTTGTAGCTCCCAAGACAAATACCAAAGTTTTTTAATTCAATAATTATTATAAACTTTTTAAAAAATACCAAATTTTAAAACTCCAAAACAAAATATAAATTCCAATATAAAACCAAAACATTAATATTCACCCAACACTTATTTACTATAAAAATAAACATACAAATTACATTTATAAAAACCAAGAATCAACGGGTCCATAACAACTAAACTTCAAAAAATCTATCAATATTGTAAATTTTTAAATTCAAAAATCATCATCAAACTTTAAGAAAATATCCAATATATATATATATATATATATATATATAATCAATACAAATTCAAATTTTAATATAAAAACTAAAAGATTAGTACCCACCTCTCAATCTACTATGAAAATGACATAAAGGGAAAGAAGTGAAATTAAATTGAAGACAAGTTAATTAAAAATGAAAAAAAAAATTCTGAGCATTAAACATGGGAGAAAAATCAAATTTACAACTATCAGAGCATGAAAAAACATATTTACCAATAACCGAAACTCGACGAGCATGGCAAAAGAAACCTTATAAAGAGAAATTATCCTCTCAATGCAATCGAATCACTTCCTCTACAAGTCATTTCACTCTCCAAACAATGTTATCCTTTCCTCTTTTAAGTCATTTTCCTCTCTAAGCAATCCGATATCCTTTCTTCAATAAAAGAATTTAATCTTAGTTTTTTTTTTTTTGTTAAATATGAGTGAGGCAGCGCATTTCCAACAAGTCCATCTCCTCTTACGATACTTGTGGTGTTGGTATATGCCCTTAAACCAATTGGATTGATCAAGAAATATATATATTGTCATTTAATGCATAGTTAATCACATAACTATATGTGATAGAGGTTTTCTTTCATATTAGTGTCATAATAAGGAGTTATTAAATACTTATTGGATGAAGTCTATGAAACATAAAAGCCTTATAAGAGAATTGTAAAGCTGTTACAATTATGAGATCACTACGCATCAAAACTATATTCTTAAAATTGTTCCTAGTCATTATATTGTCAAGACAAGGCATTGACAATGCTCAAAGACTAGTACATGTTAAGCTTTCTTACTTATAAAGTAAGCAATCGATCTCATAGATTGAAGTATATGAGATACTTGAGGATAATGTGTAGGTGCTTCTTAAAGAATAAGTTCATTGAACATGACCCGCTATGAGAACTCCATTTGGTATTTCACTCAAGTGTCTATGAAAAATGTTCTCATGTGATAGTCATACAACTAGTCCTTGGACTTGAGACACTAGGGCATCTTATATGAGGAATGACATATTTTGATTTCACCCCTACGGGTCTGGAGGTGACCAGATGCCTAAACAGGGTGTTTTTGAGTATGCCATGAAGCATGCGAAAATGAATGAGTGGTCGAGAAAAGATTCACCACCCTCAGTGATATGAGGAGATGTATCTCACTTGTTCTCAATTCTTGATTAACTTGTATAAAGTCTTTGGCCAAAGCATGATGTATTTGAGGAAAGTTAGTTTTCTAAATTCATAAGGTTAGTAATGAATTATGAGAACTAATATGAAATGTTATAATTAGACATTAAGCCATGCTCATATCTTAGATCTTTGATGAAAGGACCGTATTGCATTGAGAGGCTTATCACTGAAGAGCTTTGTCAAATTTTTTAATTGACTTTCTAACATTTTGATGGTCATGATGTATTACTAAATGCTGCTCATGATCTATAAATATAAATTAATTATCAAATTGATATTTGATTATGATTTATATTTATTGCCAACATGTTAGAAGCCCAATGAGTCACACACATTAAGTGACATGATTAGGATTAAATAAGGATAATTAATTAAGTTGGATTTAATTAAAAGAGACCAAAATAAAGTAAAAAATTAATTAAGTTCTCAGAGACTTAATTAAATTAAAATACAACTGTTATATTTAGAATTACAACTTAATTTGGCTATATAAATATGTTATATTAGCAAACTAAAAACTCTAAGCCTCAAAAACCACTTCTCAGCTATTTCATAAAATAAGAAAAGAAAAATAATTTTCTTTATTTAACAAAAATAAGATTCGGCAAGAAATTTTGATCTTTTTGTTTTAGAAACAAAATTTGCTAATACAAGTAAAATCTTATTTTTGAAAATGTCTTATTCAGTCACTGTATGGATTACTGTTAGAAGCCAAACACTTGAGTGGCTGAAGATTTGACAAATCTTAAAAGTGAAGAAGCAAAAATTTTGATTTAATTGACTCTTGATTACGATATCTATAACAATGTATGTAACTCTTAAACTTATGAGTGTTTATAATTAATTTAAAAATTACATAAAAAATACATTGATACTGTAAGATTCGACCGTTTCTCTTATTTAATATTAGTTTATTATTTCATTGCATTATAATTTTAATTTATTGATTATTTTTATTTTTAAGCATGAAATCGAATCCCAACATGGGGCCGGTAAAAGAGCAAGACAGCATGGTTCATGGCCAAAAGTGTTAAAAAATGCCAAATTTACGCCATTTATAGAGGCTAAAAAACTATACCACTTTCTCATTCTTTAATTCAAATTATTGTACATTCCTAATTACACATACATTTCTACGATTCAGGGTGTAGGATAAAGAGAGAACTACGTGTACAACTTGTTATGCTCTGCTTAAACAGAGACCGGAGAGGGTACTGAAGGAGGGGCCCGATTCTCAGATGGGATTTCGACAAACTCTGAAAGGATTGCCCTGAATTCATCCCCGGTCATTGTTTCCTTCTCAAGAAGGACTTCTACGATCTTGTCAATTGCCTCACGGTTGCTCCTTATATGACTCAATGCAATTTCATAAGCTCTGTCCGATAACCTCTTGACAGCAGCATCGATATCTTCAGCCAGTTTTTCTGACATTGAATTCCTTGCCATCATTCTCATGATGACATCCGCACTTTGGGCTGATGAGTCCATAAGGGACCATGGGCCAATTTCAGACATTCCAAAAGTCACCACCATCTGCAGAGAGATGAATTCACAATGTCAGCAAACTACATTGGCAAGGAATGTACGCAATACGATTTTAATCGCAAGACAATTTTAACTGGGGAGATTAAGCATATATGTTTCCCCCAACCGAATGAAATGGCTGCCAGAGAGGGCCACACAGGATATAAAAATATGCAGGTAATCCAACAAAAGCTGCCTAAACTATAAGCTTGACACAAGCACCAACCACTAAGCCACTGGCTCAGTGATGATTGAGCATTGTTCTTATAAATAACAGAATACACTATCTTAAGAAAATTTAGACATGCAGTTATCTAGTCAGCAAGCTGAATTTCTAATAAGAATCCGTAAGAGGCACTGAACTATGAGTGAATTTGACGGATGTTAGAAATTCTGCTTGAAGTGGATAATCATGAATGTCAAATCACCTGTTTAGCCAAACCAGTAATCTGCTGCAAATCACCAACTGCACCTGTTGTCACCTCAGGCTCACCAAAGATGACTTCCTCTGCAGCCCTGCCACCGAGTCCACCAACAATTCTTGCAAAGAGTTGTTGCTTGGAGATTAAGGTGGGGTCATCTGAAGGAATGAACCAGGTAAGACCACGGGCCTGGCCACGTGGAATCAGGGTGACCTTTTGAACAGGATCATGACCTGGTGTCAAAGTTCTGTGACATGAAGAAGACATCGCAATCTATAAGTTTCTCAAATATTCATACTACACTAGAGCACATATTATTAACAGATAATATTAACAAGCATGCATAATGAGAGCAGAAAAAAGTCACTGGAGGGTAGATGATGGACAAACAGTGAGGATCAGAAAAGCACTAGCAAGCAGAAAAACATGGGCAATGTTCATATATAATAAAAAAATATTATTACCAACAAACTTGACAACAATTAAATCATTGGAAATTTGGGAATATAACTAGCACCAACCATAATCACGACACCAATTTCAGTTTCCTGAATATCTCAGATAGGCAATTAATGGTCTAGGAGCACCGCAGGATTTCATTATTGTCCCACCAAAAACATCATAGGGCCCGAAACTTAAATGTTCACAATCAAATGGTCATGCCTTTTAACCCAATAACATAATAATGCTTTCAGTAATATTAGTCCTAAGCATGATAACAACCCAACTATGAACAGGAGAGTTTTACACAGAAGTCAAACTACACACTCTGGCATCCAAATCATGTGACAATGTAAAAGTTACACAAGTTCAAAAGATCATAGTACTTTGTGTGATTTTAGAATGTTTTCCCATTTTTGTGACAAAACATGATCTATGTTTCTTTATTTACAAATGAAAATTTTCAATAGACTATTAAAACAATTTCTCTGCATTATTATATTGTGTACAGTTGCACTAGGCCCCACATACCTCTGATGAGAATCTTACATGATAAGGTCCATTAGTTATAAAACAGACTATAGTACCAAAGAAAATGAAATTTAATCTTAGAAGGAACAAGGCTTTGGAAATCCAATGCTTCAACATAGAAAAAGATTTAGAAATAGAAACACCAAAAGAAAATTAAGAAGCTCTTATCTCACTCACCCACAAATGGCATGGCCAACCTCATGGTATGCAACCAAGCTTTTGCTCTTCCCATCTGTCATAACCGTTCCTTCCATTCCGGCCACAATCCTATCTATTGAATCATCAATCTCTTTAGATGAAATCGCAGTCTTGCCACGTCGGCCAGCCAATATAGCAGCCTCATTTAACAGATTTGCAAGATCTGCTCCACTAAAACCAGGTGTTCTCATGGCTATAACATCAAGTGATACATCAGCATCAAACTTCTTATTGCTGCCATGAACCTTTAGTATCTCTGTTCTTCCTCTGATATCTGGAACATCAACAGTTACCTGCAATAACGCATCATGTTGAGTATGTCTTTGTCTAGATTATAAGACTGATAACAACACGATTATCTATTCTCACCTGTCTATCAAACCGTCCTGGCCTCAACAAGGCAGAATCAAGAATATCTGCCCGGTTAGTTGCTGCTATTACAATGATACCTGTGTTACCCTCAAAACCATCCATTTCAGTCAAAAGCTGGTTAAGAGTCTGCTCCCTTTCATCGTTCCCACCACCAATACCAGTTCCTCTTTGCCGTCCAACAGCATCAATTTCATCCACAAAGACAATACAGGGGGCATTCTCCTTGGCCTTCTTGAAGAGATCACGAACTCGAGAGGCGCCAACACCAACAAACATTTCAACAAACTCAGAACCTGAAATGGAGAAGAATGGCACACCAGCTTCACCAGCAATTGCCTTGGCCAGAAGAGTCTTTCCAGTTCCAGGAGGGCCAACAAGAAGAACACCTTTAGGGATGCGAGCCCCAACTGCAGTAAATCTCTCTGGCTTCTTTAGGAACTCCACAACCTCCATGAAATCCTGCTTTGCTTCATCAACTCCAGCAACATCATCAAACGTCACACCAGTGTTAGGTTCCATCTGAAACTTTGCTTTTGATTGACCGAAGGCAAGAGGAAAGCCAGGCCCACCAGGACCACCCATTCCTCCAGATGATCTCCTTGAAAGAAGGAACAACCCTCCAATCAAGATGAGGGGGAATGCCAGATTGCCAATCAAGTTAAATAACAGAGAACCAGAGTCTTCTTGAGCATTATGGGCAGCAAAGTCAATGTTCTTCTCCCTAAACTTCTGAAGAAGCTCCTGGCTGAGTCCTGGTAACTGCACACGAACTCGTTGAACACGGTTTCCCAATTCAGGAGAGACAGCCTCCACAATAGCTATCGTTCCATTTTCAAACGAATCCACTTTTTTAACCCTATCCTTGTCCAAATACTCCAAGAACCTAGAATAGGACATTCTTGAGGAAGAAACTCCTTGCTCATCAGCATATGCTCTACCACTTCCTAATAAAGCAGGAACTCCGATTCCCCCACTTCCAAGCAGCAACTTTAAGAACCCTCTTCTTCCTTCATGCTGTTTCTGTTCTAAAGATGCCTTTACAAGGACAGCTTTTGATGTCCTACCCAATGATGTGAGGCCGGAGGTAAAGAAAATATTCCGACCACTGAATTCTTTGCTCAACTTTGGCTTTGTTGTGTGAGTAGACAGACCATGCCCTAGCAGGCATGCTGGTGATGCTGCCATCTACACAGCAAAAGAAAAGAACATGCAATGGCAGTGTGAATAAGTGAACATAACTAATAATTTAAGGCAGTTGGAACAAAAGCACTTGTATCCACAAAAAGGAAAAATGTCATTACGTTAACTATTCAAGTCCACAAGTGTCTATGAAAGCATAGGTTCAATATGAGCAAAATAAAGGGAAAAAACAAATATATTGTTATCTTCTGAAAATTGAACAGGCTCAGTTCAACTATCCAGAGGATAAGCTAAAGAAAACAACACTGATATGTGTTTGGAATGTATTTGTACCATCATATAAGTCACCTTTCTTTCAACTCATTATCAACCTTGTGGCCAGCAAATTCACGTAACAACCAGAAAAAGAAAAGAAAATGGGGCTTTCTTCCCAAAACTTGAATCATAGAAAACCCATTTGATTGACTTGTCACTCAGCCAGCTTTTCACAAAGAAAATGTAATTCAGAAAACGAGTTACAGTCATAGCAACAAAGTAAAAGATAGACGCACCAAGTCAATCACTAAAAATACTCATTCAGAATATTGTACTAACTATTATATCAAAAAAAGTCTCAAGATAATGCATCCTAATTCTCAATCAAACACTACATTTTTCTCAGAAATTGAGTACAATCAAGCACACAAAGCAGAAAATTACCTTCGACGTAGAGGCTTTGGATGAATATTAGAGGAAAAGTGAGAAACAAAATGAGATGACTAAAGGCAAGCTCTGGGCCGCTGTGGCGAAGAGAAATGGGCAAAGCCAGGAACAGGAATTGGTAAATGCTGAGCTCCGAGGGGGGGAAGTTTTAGAGAGAATGGATGTGGTTTGGGAAGAGTATACGTGGCGTTTTTGGTATGGCTCCGTGTCTCAATTTGGTTTCCTTTTTTTTCTTGTGTTTCTTGCACTGCTTAATCGGCTGTGATGGGAGATATTTTTTTGCTGTTTTGTGAGGACTGGCCCAGATTTTCTTATGCGTGTGAAACTCTGAATTTTATCACATCCTGGGCTGCTGCAAGTTGCGAGCCATCAGTTTGCTTGCGCTGACGAAATTAAGTTTCCTCTGTGTCTTTTTAGGCCTTTCAGCTTCGTTAATTTATTATTTGTTCTTTTTTAAAAGAATTTCAATGGCTGCAAATTTATTAAAAAAACATTAAAATGCTTCTCAACTTTTCGTTCAAAATTTGAGCTTAATTAAGAACTATTTTTAATGTTTTCATATTTGGTTTATTATTTCACCAAAAATCCACATTTAAATTTATTTATTTCTATTTGTATAACTTTCTCAGGTTTTTTATATAGATTTATACTTGATGTGTTAATAATGAATAAAAACTATGCACTGTCAACTCACGAAATACTATTACCTCATTAATGAAGTAAAACTAAAATTCTCTAAACGCTTAAACTTAAATATTAAAAAGTTGTTAATAATTAGATAAATAAAAAAATCTCCTTTTTTCTCTCTCCAACTCTTTCACAACCTTTGATTATTGTCTTTTTTTTCTTTTTATCTCTCTTTCACTTCATGTTCTCCCCTTCTTCTTCTATTAAAATTAAAAATTAAAATATTTTACTTTTTCCCAAACCTCTTCCACCTCCTTTCTTATTCTTCTGTAAGCATCCAAACTAAAATCTATGTTAGTGTAGAAGCCTTAATAAGCTTTTAATAAGCAATATAACAAGAAGTGGTGAATTGGTATTTAAATTTTTTAAAAAAAACTAAATATAAAAATCAAACTTTTGCAATCCAAAATTTCTTCTTGTGTCAAAAAACAAAGTGTATGATTTTCTTAAACAAGTTTTCTATAATGAAATGAAAATATCAAGTAACAAATAAAGTAAAATATTTTTCCTAAGTTAAATGCAACCAAAGCATAAATATTGAATTAAGGCAAAATATTTTCGTAAACTAAATGCAAGTAATAAATAAAAATGCGGAAAGATTAAAAAGTAAGACACAAGATTTTATTGTGATTTGGCTTTCTTTAGTATCTACATCCACTCCTTTGGAACACTAAGGAATTTCAAATCCACGAAAAGAAATGTGCTTTTTACGAGATCAAGCGAAACCTTCATAATAGCTTTTAATGGGATCAAGTGAAACCCCCATAATGTTTTTTACGCGACCAAGCAAAACCCTTACAAGCTTTTTCACGAGATAAAGCGAAACTCACCAACAATGATTTTCACAGTCTCAACCACAAACCTTCACAAATAACTTTTCAAAGTTAAGTTAGAACATTTACAATGGAGTACAAAATTTAATAAGAAAATGCCTCTACAAAGACTAGATGCTAGAGTTTAAGCTTAAGTGTGTGAAGAGAAAAAAATCAGCTTGAATGAAGCAAGTCAACTTTTATAAGCTTGATGGAAGACTAAAATGAAGCTAGAGAGTGTGGATGAGTTTTTGGTGGTCTCTCTAGAGTTTGAAACTTTATCTCAAATCTTCTCTTACTTCTAAATAGTCAAAAGACCGCTATTTATAGCTGGTGTAAAGTTTGAAACCGTTAAATACAAGTTTGAATCAAATCTGACCGTTGCTAGAGCTTAAGCATTGACCATAATGCTCTTAGGGTCAACTATTTTCTTTAAATTTCTCAAATTCGGGCTCCATAGTCAAGTATAACCTTCCTCTATTCAATCTAACTCCCGAGAGCATGGTTTTTGCAAGTCTGGGTTATGCTGGTTAACTACCCCTTTGCTATAGTAGACAATAGCTATGTAAAGTCCTCATTCTCACACTTTTGGCTTGTCAAGGTCAACGATACTCGAGCTAAGGTAGACTATGTTTGTTCAATTCTCCATTTTCTTTACCTTTCTAGAACAAGGTCGACTATGGCTTTATACTTTTCAAGTTTTGCACTTTTTTTGCCTTTGGATCGACTTGAGCTTCTCTAGGGTCGACTCTTGACTCGTGTCTTGAGGTTTCTTTAGTTTTTGGTGCCTCTCTTCAGCTATTTCTTCCTTGCCTTGTTCTTACAATCAAATAATAATTAATGCATGTTTGCTCTTTGTTTTCTTAACTGAATATGCATTGTTTGAAAGCTTTTATGATAATTTCTGATGATACATAGCTTTTCAAACAATTATATGATTTTAGGGGACTAAAAATATGTTTGAAACAATTTCAAATGCTTGACATTAAGTTTAAGATACTATATAATTTTTGTCAAATCAAAACATAATGTAAACTACGGCTAACAATCTCCCTTTTTCTGATATGACAAAAACATTAGCATATTGCCCTTGAAATTTCTTGAAACCTCCTCCGAACTTACTTACTCTCTCTGCCTTTGTTGAAAACATTTAAGTGTAAGAAAAAATGGTATAAGAAATTAATATGAACTTTGAAAATTCTTTCCCTCAATTTATGCATGGAGTTGAAAAATGTTTTCAAGAAAAATTTAACTAATATAAAAGCATTTCAATGTGTTCATAAACCTTTTCTCCCTTTTTGTTATATAAAAAAGGTTAAGATGTGTGAGCTTTAGGCACTTAAACTCAAGGAACAATAGTTAGTAATAATCATGAAGTATAAATAACCATCAACTCCAAGAATGATCTTTAATCATCAAATCAAAACAATGAGATATATTCCTATGCAAAGATATTCAATTAAAAGATCAAAAAATATATCTATTCATCATAGTATGAGAGCATTAAATCAAGATATTTTTCCAATTAATATATATTCAAGCAAAGCATAAGGAAATATATTCATGTAGCATATTCCAAGGAGCAGCAAATCAATATATATATTTTCAACCAAAATATATTTCCATGTAAGATATTCAATCAAGGCATTATGGAATATATCATTAATCAATCAAGAATGCCACACACACACACACACACACACACACACATAATCAAAATGATGTGGGCATTACATCTTTTAAGTTCACAAAGTTGGATATGCATAATTAAGTATGAAACATTCATAAGTCTTTTTATAATGTGAGCATGATTTAGTGATGTGTGTGCAACTTTACATACTAATATGTTCACATATTGATTTGAACAAATAATTAAGTAATAGATTAAGTGCACAACCGATTATGCTAATATATTCACAAGTGTATGCACAACCAAGTATATCAAGGGATATGGCAATTATTATTCAAGCACAAATGTGAGACATTATTAAGTACAAGTTTAATATGGTGCTTAAGAGATATTACCAATAGAGATTAACACCACTTGTTGAGATTTTACCAAACTCATTGTTGAAGATTTCAAGTGCTCAAGAATTATAGGATAATGTCAATGATCTACTCCTCCTTAAACATTCATTAGATTCTTTTCAAGGAAGAAGAAGAGATCAAGTGGTTAATCATATTAAAGCATAATCTTACTTTCTCTTAGATGGATCATGAAGTAAATATGGGGATAAATAATGATCTTATGATAGATGAGTATTTAAATAGAATGTTGAACATGTCAATCTCATATTCATATATTCAAAGAACTAGTAAGGCATGCATATTTAAATAAATATTCAGTATATGCTTCAAATACTCATAATTTCAAAAAATATATGCACATTAGCTCCAATGCATGTCCAAGATATCATTTTACATTAAGCATCTTTTTCAATTTTCATCATACTTTGTCCAAGTACTATCAATCAACATTTCGAAGAAATTCTCTAAATTATATAAGAATAACAATTTAAGAGAGAATTATCTCAACAATAGCATGCCATCATGAGAATGTCAGCATTTAGCCCTTTTTGGTAATCTCTTTTCCACTATATTTTCACACAAGCATTTTAATAAGTGTTCTCCAAGATATGTATAAGACTATTACTTCAAGGAAAAGTTTTCTCATTAAGACAATATCATTATCAATGAAGCATTGTCAAGGCATTTTGCACTTGTTGTAATTATATAAGAGAATATTATGATCAAACAAGCATAAGCATGGTTACAAAAGAATTTTCTATCTTCACTAAACATGATTCTAATTTGTTCCACAAAATGCATGCATGATTTTAATAAAAAAGCATGAGCATATATTTATCAAGAATATTTAAGCATTGAATTTCATTTATATTTGCTATTTCTCAATGATCCATGGTTCATGAGTGATACTAATTGTTATAAAATATTGAGAATGAAGCACTCAACTCATGAATATATCTAACGTAAGCATCCAAGCATCAATGGATATCAATAGTTAAGATTCAAGAAATAATCTTTCACTTGGTAACCTATAAGCTTAAGTTGAATGCACACAAAGTCTCTAAATCATGTAATCATTTAAGCTCATGGAAGGTATAGTTAACATTTAAATACATGTTCAAAAATCTTTTAACTATGTCATCATGATATAATCCATGATCAAACTTGACAATTAAATTCATATTCAAATGTATAACTCAAGTCAAGTTTTAGACTTCAATCATTGAGGGCAAGCAAGATTAAATATCATGTAAGCATGTGACTTGACCAAAATAATGAACGAACCAAGAAAATTTCATAAAGCTCAATGAGTTCATCTTAAACACATTTATATGCATAATGAAGCAATCAACTTTGAAACATTTAATTAAACACAAACATAAGACGTATTTCAAAAATTGATTATAGACTAGGCATTTGAATATTCAAATTTTCAAGAAATGGTTTTTCAATGTAAGCACATACGAAATGATAGATTCAATAAATTAAAGTATTTATGAACAATCTCAATCAAATGAAGTAAAAGGATTTTGTAAGAAATTCATTAGATAAAAACTTAGTTTTTCTTTGCAAAAGTTTGCACATAAAACATAAAAGATTTGAGTTAGACATACTTTGTGCAAAATCATGAACTTAATGTCATTCAATCTTGTTTAATTATGCTCTAAATGATTTATGAAATGTGTAATGAGCATAATGATTCATGTTTATACTTGTCAAGATTCATTTTAAAAAATCTTATTATCATATACCAAAAATGCCCTTATGATAATTTAAGATTGCAAGCAACATGCACATCCAATAAGAATAAGTTAAAAGTATTTTCATCATAAAATAAACTTGTTCACATCATAAATTACTATAAGCTCTAGGATGGCAAGCATTTTTCTTATAATGTATCAATTCAAGTAGTCAATTCTTATCATTCTCAAATTTAACCAATTTGAACTATCCAAGTATGTCCTAAATTTCAAGTCAATATTGTCCAATTTGAACTTTAGATTGCAGTGGAAAGCTAGGAGGAAAATTTGGTTTTGTTGTTTAAAACGATCCTTGGCTGTTACTTTATTAGAAGTTAGAATGATTCCTCTAACCAGGATTGTAAGTATTGGAATATGGATTATTCTGCTACTTATTAAAATTTCCAATAAACTGTGCAGATTCAGCAGTAATAGGACGTTGATCACTAGGATGCCTATCTCCACAAAACTCACATGTCAAAAAAGGACTTTGAACAATGTTGACACTCGATGTATCATTTCTTAATGAAAACAACCAATGTGCAATCAAGGCATTAATTGCATCAAGCTCATAAATATCAACAACTTTCCTTGAACCCAATCTCTTAGATGGTCATTGATAATTGTTGGAAGCCATCACCTCCAACCAATCATAAGTTTCCTCAATAGATTTTCTCATTAGTGCTCCTCCAACTGCGACATTAATGGTGGTTTTAATTGGTTCTAGCAAACTATTATAGAAAGTCTAAACTTGTAGCCATTTAAGCAACCCATGGTGAAGACATCTCCTAAGTAGATCCTTATACCTCTACCAAGCCTCATACAATTATTTAGAATCAAATTATGTAAAAGAGGTGATGTCATTCCGCTTAGCTATCTTAGCTGATGAAAAGAATTAGCCAAGAATTTTTGAGCCGAATCATCCAAGTACTAATGGAACCAGCTGAAAGCAAATTCAACAAACTTTTTTCCTTATCTCTTAGTGAAAACGAGAAAATCCTCAATTTAATGGCATCATAAAAAACACCATTGGTTTTGCATGTATCACAAATCTCCAAGAAATTCACAATATGTGCTTTAAGATCATTATTCGACAATTCTCTAAACTGAACTGAAGTCTAAATCATCTGAATGATTTCTAGCTTAATCTCAAAGTTATTGGCTTGAATGGTAGGTCTATGGATGCTAGAATGAAGGCCTTGAATGAGAAGTATAACATATTCTCGTAAGAACTTGTTTTCTTCTTGTTGATCAGTCATTGTTTTGAATTGAGTTAAAGCTTGTAAAATTTCTTTCCAAAGTTTTCAAATGGTCTTTTCAATTTTTGTTTCAAAAAGAACAATCTCTTAACTTCTCATTGATAGAGTTAGACCTAAGTGAATTGATGTATTTGTGTAAAGTATGGATTTCAAAAATTTTCTATTATAAAGGAAAGAAGCCATCTAATTACATAAGCAGAATAACACATCATTCATATTGCAAGTAATATAATCACATCTTAAAAAATAAGAGTCTATTAAAATAAAATAAAATGTACCTTTTATTTCGTGATTTTTATTTTTGGACACCTAGTGAATTGTAGTAAATTCACCACCACACTAATGATTGATTCCTCAACCAAACAAACTTATCACTTATTCTTTAATAATGCTTTCAACTTAAACCTTGAGTGGACAAGGTGTGGACTGCTAGACTACAAGATGACAACTAACTTTGTCTCTCTTTTCTTCTAAAAAATTAATAGCTATTTTTTTTCAAGAAATCGGCCAAGAATGGGAGAAAGGAAGAAAGGTGCAGTTAAGTTAGAAAGAGAAGGAGAGAAGTAGTGGTAGAGACTTTCTCAAGAGAGATACATACATTTATTTTCTTCCAATTTCTTCTTTTTTTATTAAAACTCTTGACTCAAAGGTTTAATCAAAATCAAAGACCTTTGAATCTATATTGACCATTTATTTAAAGTTATGGATACATCAAACATGCTCCACAATTATCAAAATTAAAATTAAAAAATAAATAATTCAATTCTTTAATTATCATTTAGAGTTCTTAATAAAATAAAACTCCTTATTGAATAATAAATCTTATTTTATTATTATCCATCTTTATTTAAAAAGATAGTCAAACATGAAGTTTTCTTTTATCAACATGGATGTCTATATTCATTTTGTAAGAATTCTCCTAGCATTATCTTAATTTAAAACAACTATTGTCTTTAATTAAGACAAAACATGCATATAATCTTAGTTAATTTTATACTTAATTTGGTGTTAATATTATTAAGAAAGGTTGTTACTGATTTATATATGTTTTTGTAAGTGTTTAATGAAAGAAGAATTTTAATGGAAGACGGAGAAGCAATTCAAGGTGCAGACTTTCACTGCATATGTCTCGGTATTTCAACTATAACTCTCTCTAAAAAACTTCAAATGAGATGATTCTTAGACCATTGGAAAGTTAAGAGAAAAATATACAACTTTTATGTTTATCACTTTGCCTAGTTCGGGCTGGAAGGAGGTCAAAAGTCTAGTCGAAATTAAAGCACTGCAGCAGTCCTAGAGCAATTATGATTTCTGCTAATTAATTGGTAAAGGCCACGGCCTTGGTAGAGGTAAGTCGCGACTCACGTAGTTTGATGAGAAAATCCTAATTGAAATTGACTTCTTTGTTCACCCAAGTTGGCCTAACTTCAAAATCTTATAAAAATAACCTTTTAGAGGACTTTTACAAAAACGAAACATCAGATTGAAAGTTAAGAATGAAGCTACTAAAGTGTTGAAGCTAAAAAGAATTTGAAAGATTTGGAAGATCAAAATTACAATTCTTGGGTTCTATCAACATTTTGTTATTTTTTTATTTTCTTATTTTGATTTTATTATTTGAACTTAATTTGTTGATGACGTGTGACTTGATGGGAAATTAATTTATCAAAGATTATTATTGAACTCAATAGTTCTAACTTATTTATCTCTTTTTTGCTTATATTTGATGGGTTTAAGTTGTTTATTTTATTCTGTTCTTAACACTTCTCATTAATTGGCCACCAATTATATTGATTTGGAAACCTAGACTAAACCTTGACAAAGGAGATTTAGATAGACCTTGAATCGAATAACGTATGATCGAATGCACTTAGTTGATTAAGTGGTTTGATTTTCATATAGGGTAAATATACACCTATAAGCCATATGTAGCTAATATTAGAACACAAATTTAATGAATCTTTCTTCAATTTAATTTGTACAGACATATAGTAAATTAATTGAGATATATATTTTTATCAAAAACTCAGATAAAAACTTGTAACTAATTTCAGGCTCTAGGTGGACGACTTAACCCATTAAATTAAAAGAGAGTGAGAGATAATAATTAGGTGAAGTATTTAAGGATATCATAATTTTAAGTCTGATAGTCACTTAAATTTAATAAAAAAATTTTGCTAATAGATTTTAGATTAGTTTTAATTATTAGTTTTAATTTTTCTTTTTAATTTTTAATTTTTTGGATAAAATTTGAATGTTATAATTTTAGCAATTAGCGAGTAAGAATTAATTCAATTCTCCATGAAAATGAATTCTATCTTTTTATGATATTACTTATTAACGATACGTGCACTTGTATGAGAAATCAACAAGAAGTTTTTGACATCGTTACTGGTGAATTGATTTTTTGTTTTTTCTTATTAATATTAATACCAAACATTCTTAATTTTAATCCAAACTTTTTTTTTTAATTTTTTAGGTACTTTTGACCGTTATATGCATAAGAAAAAATGATTGACTTGCAAGACTCACATTAAAAATTATATATATATATATATATATTGAACTTATTTAGTTTAAAAGAAAAGAAAAAATAAAATGAGTATTAAGAAAAAGGAACATAGCAAATTCAATAATAAGAAAAGATCAAATTTAAAACACTATTCATAATACCTCTCAATTGAACTTAAACATATTTAAAAGGTAGTCTAATTTATTCCATTAAAATGATTAACATGAAATACTTTGATTCTGTATTAACACAATAGATTGAAAATATTACCATCATATGAAGTTACTTAAAAGAAGGCAAAAAAAAAAAAAAGGAAAATGCTCTCAACTCTCACGCTTTTCCCCCCTTCCCCTAACCTCAAGGAATGGCGGCTGACAGGCCACAAGATCCCTCCTCCACCATTCCGCTGGTTGCTCTTCCCCTTCCCCCCCCCTCCAAGGCAACCAGGTCCATCATTTACCCCTGCAGCAGTGGAAAACCCACAGCTGCCACTCTCTTATGGCATGTCGCAAGCCTCACAGTTCGCACATCAACCCTCAATTTCTCCTCACACACAGAAAAAGTCTTTTTCGTCAATAACGGCGGGTGAAAACCACCTATAATCCCCTTTTTCTCGTGAGCCGTGTTGGTACAAAGACAGGCCGGCGACGTCTTTCTTTGATGATGAAATCACAGCCTTAGCCTAACCGTTCAAGCATTCCATAGTGGGGAAGTTCTCTTGCATGCCCCTCATGAACAAGATTCGAATTGCCTTTAAAGGCATTGGTCTTGTTGGTGCATATGAAATTAGGTGGCTTGGTTACAAGCATGTTTTGATCCATTTATCAAATGAGCATGATCTAAATAGGATCTAGATGAAATGAGTATGGTTTATCGCAAACCAAAAGATGCAAGTGTTTAAATGGTCTCCTAACTTCCAACTAGAGAAGGAATCTTCATTAGTGCCTATCTAGATCTCATTCTCGAATTTGAGAGCCCATTTTTACGAGAAATCGACATTACTGATGATTGCAAAGACTGTTGGGAGGCCCTTGTTTGTGTATGAAGCCAATGCCAATGGGACACGACCAAGCGTGGCTCGGGTATGTGTTGAGTTTGACTGCCAGAAGTCACCAATTGATCAGATATGGATCATGACTAGAGATCGTCAAATTGAAGCCATCTTTAGAGGGTTCACGTAGAAAGTGGAGTTTTCGAAGTTACTAGAATACTACACCCACTGTTGTCATGTGGGACATGCTGTTTCCAGTTGTTTGGTGCTAGGGAATCGGCCTGAAAAACAAGGTGTAATTAAACAAAAGCCTCCGGGGACTACAACCTTGAAAGATGATGGAGTAGAGATGGATAAGGACACCGACGCAGATCTGATGCAAAACGAAAAACAAAATACAGATCCGTTGGTGGCGGATCGTCCGAAACAGAGCATGAAGTGGCAGCCAATTGGCAAGCCAAGGAAGAGCAGAGTGAAGGATGATAAGGGTCTGTAAATTATTCTAAAAGATTTTGGGAGTGCACCAGTGAGGCTGTCGAATAGATTCGGCACAATAGGTGAGTATATGGATGAAGTGCCAAAGCAGCATGTTGAACAAGGGCAAACAGAGCACGTGAATAGCACTTTACTAGCCAAAAAAATTAATGCAGAAGCCCCTCAGATTCAAAAAAACAACCATGCAGTAACTGGATCTTTGATACACATTACAGGTGGAGACTCCAATGGTCTGGTAGTTAACAAAAAGGTAGAGCACAAGGAGCATGGGACAGATGGTGTAAAGCCGTGCCATTTCTCAACGGATGGTACGGTAGCGGATAGCTCACAGGTTGGCCAGGTTGTACTAGACAGTATACAGAATAGTGGCGAGCATGATTATGTATAATGGGCTGTGGAAAATGCCTATAATGTTAAGGTTCGAAAACAAAAGAAAAAAAGGAAGCTAGTGGTGAGATCATCAAAATTGGTTATAAATGGCAATGGTCTGGCTCGATCAGGCAAACAACAAATGGCGGTGGCTCTAGTAACTTTGGGTGCTGATTCGGTGGAAGGTAGTGTGGAGAATATGCCTTTAGTGGATGAAGGATTGAGTCAACCCGGAAGTGGAACCAACCATGCAAAATTAGAAGTGCATCAATTGGTGAGGCATAGGAGAAATTTTGATAGTGCAGTTTCCCTTGGGTGATCGATTAGCTTTGCCTCAGAGGAAGCAATAGACATGGGGGAGAAAGATGGAGTATCGGATAATGATTCCATCTTTGCAAGCTTTCCTACTAGAACCTGTCCATGATAAATGTTCTGATATGGAATGTAAGAAGTGTCTCAGGAAAGGTAATACAAAGAATACTCAGAAAATTGCAACTCTTGCATAAAATAAAATTACTAGTTATTCTAGAACCTATGGTGGATGTTAACAAAGCAAATTTTATTAGAAGGAAGCTGGGTTATGAGAAGGTTATATCAAACTGCTCCCAGAAAATATGGCTTTTCCACTCTTATGACATTAACTATGCAGTATTGCTAAATCATAACCAATGTCTGCATGTTAGTCTTTCCTTCCCGTGGCTGGAATTCCCCATCCTTGTTACTTTTGTTTATGCCAAGTGTACAAGATCAGAAAGATTACTGCTCTGGGAATGTTTGAGAACTTTATCTACAATTATCTAAGAGTCGTGGCTAGTGGGAGGGGATTTTAATGTTATCTTGAAGAAAGAGGAGAGATTATATGGTGCAAACCAACACGGTGGTTCAATGGAAGACTTTGCTACAGCTTTGTTGGATTGTGGTTTAGTGGATGGAGGTTTTGAAGGTAATCCCTACACATGGACTAATACTCATATGTTTCAGAGATTGGATAGAGTGGTTTATAATCACTATTGGTTATACCTTTTGCCAATCACTAAAGTACAACACTTGAATAAGGATGGTTCAGATCACTGCCCATTATTACTTTCATGCTCAAGGTCCATTGATAAGTCTCCATCATCTTTCCGTTTTTTGCATGCATGGGTTAAACATCATGATTTTAAACACTGTGTGAAAGAAAACTGACAGATGCCTATACATGGGAAGGGTATGGAGGCATTTTAGAGGAAACAACTTTGACTGAAACAGCATTTGAAATGGTGGAATAAAGTAATATTTGGTGACATTTTCCACAATCGCAAAGAAGCAGAAAAATAGGCTGAAGTCAGTGAACTAAAGTTTCAACAGGAGTAGTCCATGGTTAACCGAATGGCTTTGAACAAGTCCTATGCTCAGCTTAATCATCTACTCAATATGGAAGAAGCTTTTTGGCAACAAAAATCTGGGATTAAATGGACAGTGGAAAGTGAGAGAAATACCAGATTCTTTCACATGAGAGTGCAAAAAAAGAGAGTCAAAAGCCATATATTCAAAATAGAAAATCCGGATGGTGGGTGGTTGGAGGAACCGGGGGCAATCCAAGATTCTACAATAGCCTTCTTTTCTTCCCTCATGTAGACAAAACAATGTGACATGACTAGGTTTAATGCTTCTCTCATTCCTTCCACTGTCTCTGAATCTGATAATGCTAATTTATACGTAGTGCCTTCATTGCAAGAGATCAAAAAAGCTGTCTTTGACATTGATAAGGATAGTGTTACGGGCCCGGATGGTTTCTCCTCATATTTCTACCAACATTGTTGGGATATTATAGCATCTGACCTCTTTGATGCAGTGACAGATTTCTTCCAAGGTGCAGCCATGCCAAGGGGAGTTACCTCAACCACATTTGTATTGCTGCCTAAGACCAACAATGCATCAAAGTGGAGTGATTACAGACCAATTAGCCTTTGCACGATATTAAATAAAATTGTTACAAAAGTCTTGGCAAACCGGTTGGGTAAGATTTTACCTTCCATCATCACGGAAAATCAAAGTGGATTTGTGAGTGGGAGATTGATTTGTGATAATATTCTACTAGCACAAGAACTAATAGGGAGAATTGATTAAAAGGCGAGGGGAGGCAATATAGCAATTAAGCTGGACACGATGAAAGCTTATGACTGCATGGAATGGTCATTTATCTACAGAATGTTACAACAGTTTGGGTTCAGTTCACAATGGATTCATATGATTCAAAGGTGCATAGCTAACTGTTGGTTCTCGGTGTTGATCAATGGTAAAGCCGCGGGGTACTTTAAATCAAAGAAAGGGTTGTGTCAAGGTGATTCCATATCTCCACAGCTCTTTGTTTTGATGGCAGAATATCTTTCCCGAGGTTTAAATGCTCTTTATGCTCAATATCCTTCTATTCATTATTTATCCAAGTGCTCAATGGTAGTGAGTCATCTCGCATTTGCCGATGATGTGATTATTTTCTCTAATGGGGCTAAGTCATCTTTGCAGAAAATATTATCATTTTTGTAGGAATATGAAGCTGTATCTAGGCAGCATGTTAACCACCACAAGAGTTGTTTCATTACTCACCAAAACTTGGCAAACTCTAGACGCCAAATTATATCTCACTCTGCAAGATTTATCCATTGTTGTCTTCCTATCACTTATTTGGGGGCTCCTCTCTATAAAGGCCTTAAAAAGGTATTGTTATTTGATGATCTTATAGCAAAGATAAGGGAACACATCACAGGGTGGGAAAATAAAACTTTGTCCCCAGGTGGTAGAATTACTTTAGTGAGAAGGGTTTTTTCTTCTTTGCCCACTTATTTACTTCAAGTCCTTAAACCTCCTACTTGTGTTATTGAGAAACTTGAAAGACTATTTAACAGTTTTTGATGGCGAGGTTTGGCAGATAGTAAAAGGATACATTAGACTTCTTGGCCAAAAATTACCTTCCCATCTTCGGAAGGTGGTTTAGATGTTAGAAGCATAGCTGATGTCTTTGAGGCTATTGGAATGAAGCTATAGGGGAGGTTTAAATCCTGTAACAACTTGTGGACAAAATTTATGAGACAGAAATACTGTGTTGATCAGGTTCCACGATATGTAAAACCAAAAATACATGACTCTCAAACGTGGAAACAAATGGTGGCGAGTTGTATGGTGACGGAACAAAACATGCGATGGCGGATTGGTAGAGGAAAATTGTTCTTTTGGCATGACTGTTGGATGGGGGACGAACCTCTAGTAAATTGCTTTCTTTCATTTACTTCATCTATGACATAGATTTGCTATTTCTTTGATAATGATAAGTGGGATGTCCATAAATTAAAAGTTGTGTTTCCAGAAGAGGTTATTAGGGATATTTTGCTAATTCCGATTGACACATCATGTGGGGACACTATTTATTGGGTTGTTACTTCTGATATGCATTTCACTACTATAAGTGCTTGGAATTTAATTCGACAACGGCAATCAGTTAATCCTGTATTCAACTTTATTTGGCACAGAAGTATCCCATTAACAACATCCTTCTTTTTATGGCGATTATTAGATGATTGGATTCCTATGGAGATGAGATTGAAAAACAAAGGCTTCCAATTGGCATCTAAATGTCAATGCTGTAATTCCGAGGAAACTCTTATTCATGTCATGTGGGACAGCACAGTGGCTAAACAGGTTTGGAATTATTTTGCAAAATTCTTCCAAATCTATGTGCAAAATGTTTTTCACATCCTTTGCTCATGGATATACTCTAGTGATTATACGAAGTAAGGCCACATATGTACATTAATGCCTTTATTTATTTTTAAGTTCTTATGGGTTGAACGAAATGATGCTAAGCATAGGAAATTGGGTATGTATCCTAGCCAAGTGATATGGCGCATTTTCAGACTTATACATTAGTTATTTCACGGGGGCAGTTCCAATGTTGGCAACGACGAGGAGATATTCAGATAGCTCAGATGTGAGGACTGAATTTCTAGAGAGAAAACCTCTTCAACCAAAAATAATCTCTTAACATAAACCATTGACAACTGAATTTAAGTTAAATGTTGATGGCAGCTTTATAAATAATTTACAAAATGCTACAAGTGGTGGGATACTACGTGATCAGACAAGTACGTTAGTATTTGCATTTTTTGAAAACTTGGGTCCTAAAAATTCTATACAGGCAAAATTGTTAGCATTATATAAAAGATTAGTCCTATGCCAAGATTATAATATTTTGAGGATTTAGAATGAGATGGATGCTATGATCGTCATTAAAATGTTAAAGGAGGGATATCGGGGTTCACATGATAGCAAGTATTTATTGATAGCTATACGCCAACGCTTAACTTATTTATCTTATAAGATATCTCATATACACAAGGAAAGAAATCAAGCGACTGATTGGTTAACTAATCACAGACATCAACACCCTGGCCTTCAAGTTATTTCGGAAGCACAAGAAAAGTTACGAGGTATTCTTAATTTAGACAAAATCAATTTACCTTATACTAGATTCAAATAAATGTAAAGATGTAGTTCTCTTTAATTTTTATTTACGATTTATTTTTATTTTGATTTTTATCTTTTATAAACTTACCTTAGATCCTTGTACACAGGTATATTACTTATCTTTTGCCCTTGAAATTACTGCAAAGGTAATAATCCCTGTTTCAGGAATTCTTTATCTCCTTGCTCATATAATTCTGAAGGTCAGGTTTCGACCCCCTCTGCTGTATTTATTTTTTATAATTATTAATAAAATATTTACAAGGTAACTAAACCCTACGAGAATTTTCAGCATTAAAAAAAAACTGGGTAAGAAAATGTTTATATAGTAGTATCAAAGTAAAAAATAGATAGATCTGATACGAGTGCATTTGAATTATTAGTATAACCTAAGACAATATATAAAAACATACTGTGCTGCAAAAGAATCAACCTTACATCATTCCATGAGCCAACTCCACCAAGGCAATAGCTATTATGATTTTTTTTAATATAATAACATACGAATTGTACCAAAGCCAAAAAAGCTGAAACAACAAAAATAAATACTATCTTATGGTTCTCCAACATTTCGCAAATCAATAGTATTAAGCTAAACTAAAAACCATAATACAATTCCTTCCAATAAAAGAATACGATCTAAGTATTTAATTCAATGGCACTGGAAAGAGATTCATACTCCATAGGGCTTCAACTGTCTTATGGTTTTGCTAAATTCACACGAGGAACAATGTTCATTGATTGGAGTTCCTGAAAGCAGGTCATTCGAAGAGACTCGTGAATACAAGAAGGCATTTGATCAAATCACTAGGGCAAATAAATTCTTGAAAATAAGAAGAGGTAATGCTGAAGAATGCATCAATGTCCTTCAAACTTCATCAATTTGCATTGTTGTTGCATTAGATGATAGCAATAGGACAAGAAATGATGTCAGAGAGCAACGTCAAATCCTGAATACACTAATGCAATCCTCCAATCTGCATAATCATTTTTACCTAAGCTATTTACTTGGACAAATCACCAGCCCAGCATTGCTAAGTCAATAGATGCAAATCCTGCCTTTAATAACTCATTAAAGGAGACATTAGCAAATTCCACACTAAACCTTTGAATCTTTGAGGCTTTAACTTCTCTCATAGTGAGCATTCATTAGCAATAAAACGAAAAGCCTTCATTTACAAATCAAATACATCCATAATAAACTCAATCAAGTAAAAGAGATTCCCAAAGGAAGCATGTTTCTATATGTACATTAAACAATCAAAACACAATTAAGGAACAGATCGCTGAAATTTGCTCACATGAAATTCCCAACAGAATGTCCAAGAAACGAGCTTCATCACACATACAGAATTAGAACATTGAGACAAAGATCTCATTTCTTATTCAACCATGATAATAACCACAACAAATGTCAAAGCTTACCTGAAATAAGAGCTTGCAAGCATATGGCAATTTAATCATAGAGATATTATCTCCATTACTACAGGAAGAACAAATCCCTCTTTTCAGCTTATGACTGAAATATCCTAACATACCACACTTTCTACAAACCTGTGTGAAAACACCATAAATGTCAGGTATAATGGCTTTCATAAAATATGCAGAGAAAGGTATTAAAGTATGCAATGAGTCTGTATACTTGTTCAAATGTTCAAATCAAGTAATCAAGACATTGACTAGCTTAAATCAAAGTGTAAGCAAATAGCTTTGTTTTCTCTTCTTTTATCCACCCTTTCTCTTTAAAGGTGTAGAGACTGGCAGATATTAAAATGAAATAAAACTACCATATATAGACAGAAGAAATTTCAAAATTAGGGAGACAATGATTGTGCAATCTCAAAAAATATGGTGTGGAGTTGAGGGTCATGAAGCTCTAATTGTGGCACCTTTGAGGGAGGAGAGATTAGAGAAGTGGAGAGAGAAAGGAGGAGTGATAAAAGACAGACGAAAAATACAAAAGAAAAGCCTTTTCTTTTCATTTTTAACTTTCTACTTTATTTTTTGCCACATAATGTCATGTCAAAATAAAAAGGCCAATATTTGTCACATCAACAAAGTTAACAGAGTTGGTTAACAAGGGCAGCAAATTTGAAACTAGAGGGTTAACATTTTTCACAAATACCAAGTACGGGAGTGACATGAACAAATTTTGACAACCAGCAGGATGACTTGGTAAAAACACCATACTTAAGATTTCTTCCAGGATGTGTATAAATTAAAACATTACCTAAGATTTCTTTCCTTAAGATTAGATATAATTAGGGGTTGTAATTGTTGGGAAGAAATATCACAAACAGATGAAAGGGCAAAGGTTTGTAGCATCGCAGACTGGGAGACAACGTTTATGACTAAAAATAAGTCCAAATGAGACATGTTAAAGCTTAATTGAATTTTTCCAAAAGTTGGTTATGGATCTAATAGAAGATCTTCATCCTGTAAAGAAGTGATCCATGACAAGAAAACTTCCTAAATGCTAAAGCATTACATATGTTTTTGCCAATTTGTCAACAAGCCTTCTAACAAAGACACTGATGTGCACTTTGGTGATTGAAAAACTCACAACAAAATTAGCTATGAAACCCATGCAAAAAACCCGGGCTGCAAAGTACAAGTTTCCCGAGTTTGATAATTGATTCAACAAACCGCAAAAGCATGGAGCTATTACCTGCACTTCAAAAGGATCACTAGAGATCATTAGGCGCTCAAAAATCATCAGGCTAGCTCCATAAGAAATCAGGCAATCACGTTCCATTTCTCCTACACGCAGTCCTAGAAGACAAATAGCTATTAAAATGTATAATCCATAAGTAAAACAGAAATGGAGAAAATGAAACATAGACGGAGAAATTTTCTATCTATATATCAATAAAAACCTCCATTTCGGGCTCTGCCTTCAGTAGGCTGCCTAGTTAGCATAACTCGGGGCCCGCTACCTCTGGCATGGATTTTGTCCAGGACCTAATCATCATTAAAACTCTCATCAGCAAATATAAGTCAAAGCTTTTGGCATCCACTAGCTAAATTAATATTGAATGCACTACGAATTACTTGAATATATTTTATTTTCATTATAAGTTGAATGTTCAGATATGTGCTGGTGTGCAACTGAGGAAAGGAGACAGATGGAGGATATTGGCAGTTGTTGCAGTGGTGAAATTTTATTTTTTTGGATGGTTTCACTATTTCTTAAGAAATGTTATTTTCTGATGGTATTGTGTATTTTGGCTTGTGTAAGTGTTTGGAATACAACCAAATAAAAGATTTTTTTCATATATATTTCTTTTTTGATGGCTGGTATGATGTTGAAAGGCAAGAAAATTTGTTCGAGTGGAGAAGAAGTGAGAATTATGGAGAGAGAGAGAGAAAGAAAAATTAAATTATCATTTCACTAAACAATTTACAAGTCATTATTTATCGAAAATGCCATGTTGTCGACCAAGTCATCACCTTAATGACAGTAATTTAGCAAAGATATTAATCTTATTAGTTTAATAGTTCATTGAAGTAAAGGTATTCAGTCAATTGAAATTGAAGAAAAGGGATTCAAGTAACATTTGATGAAGTAGAGGGACTAAAATTAAACTAAGACCTGTGGTTTCTTTCACCAAATAAATGATCAGAATGTTTTTGACCCTGGACCAAGAGCTAGGATTATCAACAACCAAAGAGTCGCATGCTGTAATGGGATCAAAATCTCACCATATGTTTTAATTTCTGGTAGTAAATTGGTCCCATGAAGATATATGCTTGGAGTGGGCAACCTGAGATACCTGAAGCAAATTTGGAAGTATTAGGACACATATGTATACACCCACCGATCCACATGTCTACTATGCAAGGTTTATCCACATTTTACACATTATGCAAAGTGCAAGAGACGAGAGACCACAAGTTGCTCTTCTAACTTGAATAATGTGTAAAATGATGCTCTTCAAACTTCTAGTACTCCACATGATTATTTACTTCATGTAGGATGAAATAAGAAGCAAAACCTGAGTAAATGAAGTCCTCGCCATTGTAGCTAAAACCATGCTTCACAAGTGTTTCACTGTCACAAAGCAGGGAAAATTTTCTAGGATTGAAATTTGAAATAGTTGGATATTAAAGTCATATGTTGGAAAGCAGTAATCCACCTTATAGCTTCAACCCTGTCTGCATGACCACTTGCTTCTCCAAAGGCACTTCCATAATAAAACCTACCACATGAAACTCCAGCTTTACCCCCAAGAAGCTCTATCATCTTACCTACTGTCATCCGACTGATTATAAAAGAAGAATATCAGTAAAAAATAAATCTACTGAGTGATACCAACTGAGCGATACCAATTGAACCTATATAAATAAAACTTGTATTGCAAACTTTGAAGAACAAAGCCAATAAGTGATTTCAGTACAGACAAGGTCGGAGCCTGGGGGCCACATCCCCTTTTGCCTAAGAGGTCATTCTAATTTTTTATTTTTTCTTTCCTTAACTTGGTCCACCTTAGCCTTTCCAAAATATATTTAGATCCGTTAGGTCATTCTAAGTTTCTATGCACTTTGCATTGATTTTTCTAGTCTCCAATCAGTTTATCAACAGTTTACTGATCTGTGTAAATTCCTCTGTAATATTTCACATGGTATTTTCAACCTAGCATGCAGTTTTAGAAGGAGCACCACATGCCATTCTGTTTTATCTTTTTTACATTATAAATTTTGCATTTCTGTAGTATCAAAACTTGAATCTGTTACTTGAAAACATTAGGAAATGCTATAAATTACAATTAAGGACCTACTAGTAAAGGAGACATTCATTTTGGGTAAGCGGTGTGTGGAAATTTATCTTTTTCAGTAATAGTGTTTGTTCCATGTGTGCAAAGAAACCACTCTTAATAGTGAAACACACACACAAAAGCATTTGGGCTACTGCATGATGCTTAATGGTCCTTAAGTGCTTAAAAAGCTTCAGAATAAATGCCATGATCAGTACATTAATAAGAAAAAGCAAAAGAAAATACCTTGGAAAACCATGAGGATTCATGATTAAATCAGGACAGATGCCATTTTCAGAAAATGGAAGATCTTCCTGTTGAATGATGGTGCCACAAACACCCTTCTGCCCATGTCTGCTACTAAATTTGTCACCAACCTGAATGAACAAGTATAACATAAGAGTCGGCCAAATGTTCATGATAAATAAAATATTTCAAATGGAAACCAAATTATATTTCATACCTCTGGTCTACGTGTATGGCGAATTATAAACTTGATACATAAATTCTCACTCTTATCAGAGCAAAGGGCAACTCTATCTACCACACAAGACTCTCCTTCGGGACCTTTAAATGTTTGTTTAGCAGGCTTATATGCACTGCATGTTGCTAATCAGGTGAGAAACATAGGTATACTAAAATATCAATAAAAGTGCGCACATGAAAGAAACAACTCACATATCTTGCCGTCCATCTGCAGGTACTCGTTGCCCTGTGGTGTGAATTGGAGATTCCTTATTGATATAGATGTCATTTGGCTTAATTATCTCCCCAGGAGCAGCAAGTCCATCATCATCCAGTATCTATGATAAAGAAACAATGTGCCAGACAAGAGAACTCTAAGCACTAAGATTGGACGGTATCACCAGATTATACAACGAGACAAGAAATGGGTATCCTAGAAACAGTGTTTTCATTTCATGCAGTATATGAATAAGACTCCTATTTAGATTAGATGTTATCTCCCCAGGAGCAGCAAGTCCATCATCACCCAATATCTATATGACAATCTATAACCTGAAAAGAGAACACTTAGTACTAAGATTTGAGCCATACCCTATTGTAAAACAGGACAAGATATGGGCATCCTAGAAATAGTGCTTCCATTGCATGCAGAGTCTTGGCATTGCAAGATTTATGCAGATGACCCTTAGTGGCAAGAAACATGGTTAAATCATCTATTGCTTTAACGAGTAGAGTAATACGGTACAATGGTGTGTGCTTAGTTTGAAAAATTCCCTATGATCTTAAACCCTGACATGTGCAGGCCATGTTCACTGCTTCTAAGGGTAAAGCATATATGCTCAAAAGGACATAACCACTCTCCCATAATGGCTGATACTGGTTAGATTTCGAGAATGTTTCTACTCATTAGAAAATAGGAATATTATTTCCAAGAATTCCAGTGTGTTGCAAGCAAGTGGATAGCTGGCATATTTGCAGAGTGCTAAGAAGGCTAAAATTGCTAGGAGACAACTAAACAGGCTCAATAACATAATTGAGTAGAATCAAGGAAGACCCCAAAGAGAAAGAAAAAATCAAGTTTAAAAGATAATAAGGAATCAAACAAAGTGAACAAGGAAGAAAGGGAGAACAAAGGAAAAATTGCCACCACACCAAAACATACATGAATATATGTTAAATCATTTGTCATAGCAAGCATGGTGTGAGGATAGCTGAATGATGCCATAAAGAGATGCAAGATACAGAATCCACTAGAATGAAGAGGGAAAACTACATAAATGCACCATCATGTACCTGCATCCTTTCTGAACCAGGTCCTGTTCTTTGCGGCCTAAGTACTCTATCTGATGTACCATTCTCATAATTCTTCTGATAAATGGCAGTGTAACTGTTCAATGGAGAATATCTGACGTGAGCAAACTAGAGTCCCTAAACTCAAGTGGGATCTCAAAATGCACAAACACAATAAAGGTTCACATGTTGCAACCAGAAGGAAGAAAAGAAATAAAATCAACGAGTTACACATCAGTTTACCTCTTCATGACAATACAACGACCACACCCACGATCCAGAGATGACTTGTTCATGACAATAGCATCCCCTATATCATAGCCACTACAACTCATCACAGCAACAGTAGCATTCTGACCAGCTCCAAGCTTATCATATCCAACCTGGGAGCAAAGTATTTCAGGTATCATACATACTGATGTACCACCCTCAAAAGCACAGTGCATGCTTACCAGCTCAATTGTCCTTGTTGTCAATAAAGGCCGTTGAGGATAAACCAACAGGTAAAGTACGGAGTCCATTCGAGAAAACTGTAAGATCAAACAGCAAACTTAAAAAAATCAAGAATACTGAAAGAAAAGATATATAAGAACTACAACTCATTATCCTACCAATGACCCATTAAAGAAATCTCAACGACTCAAAACTAACAGTCTTAACATCTCAGACAGAAACAGCCCAACAAAACATTCCAATGGAAAGAAAAAGAACTGAAACACAACAAATATGCAATGAGGACATGTAGCATCAACAGTTTGGTAATAAAATGACATTCTTCTTATGGAACAAGAGATTTACTCTCAAGCAATTTTCTCCTTTTATTTTCTTTGTTTGGAATCTTTTATTTTTTATTTTTTTGTTTTGGGTGGGTGGGTTGGGGGGTTGCTGAAAATAAAAGGGAATCTGCTTATACTCTATGGCAACATTTTAAAATGTTTCATAATAATAAAAAAAACTTACAAAGCATAGCTACTGTACCAAAGATCAAATACTCTAAATATCCAGGTAAATACGAGTTTTCACATTAGTGCACATAGGCTACATAATACATTCGGTTTGCAATATGAGAATATTTAAATTATGACAACAGGACTTTAGCAGACAAAAAAGTGGCCTCATATCTTCATAAATAAAACTAAAGCATGTTGCTTTAAATAATGCAATGCCATCAACAATCCAGAAAACAATAATCTCGTACAAGAAAGGGGAAACGAAATATTGTTACCATAAAATATAAGAAAGAGCACTTGCCTGGTTATATGCAATGCTTCCCATAGCTTGCTTGCCCATAGCACACTATATATAAATACACATATAGCATAACACTTAAATGCCATAAAAGAGAAAATCAATGAATTGGATATTAAAACGATAGACAAAACCCGATAGGTATTTCTTGGTGACTGATTATGATGAGGATATGGAATTAACCCCGCACAGACGCCTAAGATGGTTAAAGGCTCTATCTCAATATGGGTTGTTTCAGATGTGGCCTCTCCCTCATATAATGCAATCTAAATATGAGAAAAGGGGATAATCATGCCTTGAGATTCACCACCAGTCTATTATAACTTTACAAATAATAGATGGAAACAGACCAGAGCATTGTTTTGTTCATTAACATCAAGATACTCAATCAACCCTCCACGAACAAAGTCTTGGAAAGTATGAATTCCATCCTAAATACACACGAAAGAATGAATCAATACTTTAATAACATTTCCATGTGGAAAAAGATTTGCACATTACAATTACCACCAACTCCTTCATATGGCTTTCTTTGATCCTTGAAATTCCCTTGTCAGCTATAACCAGCGGACGACAAACTCGACCTCCATCAGAAGCAATATAGACACAAAGCTGTTGAACATTTTTTATTTTCTCCTCAGAAACAGCAATTCACTTATGATTATAAAAACTAACAAATATGTAGCAAAAGCATTATAGAACAAAGTACAACATATATTTATGTGTGTGTGTGTGTGTGTGTGTATAGTACATGATCAACTGCCAACCCAACTTTATTTAAAAAAAAAAATCATATATAAGAAGAGGAATACATAACAATCAAACTTTCTTGGAAGATGGTAGACGGCTCATGTCCCATACAATCTCCGAAACAAAAGCAGGTTCAGAGGAAAATGCACACCAGCTTGGTACAGTCCTCTGGTTTTCACAGAAGACCTGAGATGAATCTCAAATTCATTAGGGTTTGTAAAAGACTTGATTTCCATTTTGAAGAGCCACCATGTACGATGCATCACCAAAAGAAGATTGTAGAGTTAAATAATTTAGGATTTATGTATTACTTAGTTATATTCTATTGGCTCTAATTACTTCTAGTTATTTTAGGGTATTTAAGTTATTTCTATATTAATTAGTCCTTTTTACTATTTACCAAGAACTAGGGTTTACTCCCAAAACACTGAAACCAGTGCAAGTTCTCAATCCAATTCATGTTGACCAGTAGCTTAAAGTTTAGTGCATACTGTTATGCCTTTAGTGTACAAATGCAAATTACAGTTCCAAAGGCTCTCATGTCATCTACTTGCCTCTTATTCTGCTGCCTCTTAGCAATTTTCAATACCAAGTCAGGGTAACGGTGAAGTCCCATCAGAATGTTGCAAAGCAGTGTTGATCTTCATGGACACAAAGGTAGGATTAGGCCAATTTCACTCCATGGCTCAGATAAAGGGCAGGCACGTTTTAATCATATCTCACCGATGCCGCGTGGAATATATTAGCCATTTCACTCGTATTACTTCTCGTTTCTCCATTTATTCGTTCATATTTGAAAAGCACAAAGTTTAAGAAAAGTGTATTTACTTTGATGATTTTACATGTTTGTGCCCAACAATAATAACCATTGCCTGTTGCAATGGTAATTTATTGTTTACTAAAGGATATAATAGAAATTTTAGGCCAAAGTTTATATTATATTTGATAGTTCCACTAACAAATCGAGACATCTATAAATGGAAAGATCAAGTAATATTTTGAGATATTGTGAGAGTTTATCATTTCAGTTAGGGCAAAATGGCAAAAAGGCTCCTCAATCTCTATCTTATTGCAGTTCCAATTTGGAAGGATGAACAGGGAATGTTGAAGTAGTTCCCAGGGAAGCAAGCGGTTCCTATTAGTGATAAGTAGTAAGTTAATAAGTATTCATTACTACATGGATACAGCCATAGGATAAAATGGGCTTTCACTACCTAAAACCACTTGAGCCCTTCCTATAAAGGACTTCTTTACGATATTATATTCCTTTCCAAAGTCAAATTAATGATGTCTGATTCTCATTATAATGAAACTATTTTGCAACAATCTATCACTTGCGTATTAGACAAGAAAAATGGTTACAATTTTCAAAACTAAAGATACATGAGAACCATTAGACATTCACAAGAAAAGAATCACTTTTTTTTTTGGAAATATAAGTTCAGGAAAACTCCCTGGCAATTAGGTCGATCATGAGATTTGATTTTTCTATCATCATCATCAGGTTAACCCTATCAAGTACATTTCTTGGCATCAGGCATCAATTGTCCTTCAATCATCCTCATACAACAAAATCAGATTCCTTAAAGGAGATGTCAAGTTTGCAAGAACAATCAACGTTTATGATTTTAGACAGGATAATTACTCATGTAAAGTTGTATAAAAAAAATTGAAAAATAGTATGACATCTGAGGCATGAAGAACCACAGTGAAAAAAATGAAAGCCCAGGGAAAAAAGATTTTACCTGCTTCTCATTTATAAAGACACTTACAAACTCACCAACTTTGCCAGCTCTACGCAGCTTTCTAATATCATCAGCAAAATGCTACAAAAGAAGAAGGATTATTGAGAAAGTGAAAATAGAGTTACCATAAATGCATTTCTTTTATTAAAGTATTAATACCAGCAGAATACAACAGAACATTGTCAACACCTGTGGTCTTCTATGCTTGCCAAGAATCAGCCCATTTAATATAATTAGAAATGAACTTTGTGCGTGAAGATCATCTCCTGATAGTAATTCCAAGTCTTCAACTCCCAAACTATAGCACTATTCCAGCAGAAATTGCATGTCCATAAATAATAAAGATGAACATACATATCTCGATGCAAGAAAAGCAGCATTCAATTTATTACAGAATAAAGCTCAAGGTATTAATCTGATTATGGTTAAATTTTTTATGCTAGATTCCAGTAGCAAGAATCAACTCTAGGAATGCTGATCAGTACTATAAAAGGAATGTCAACAAACATAAACACTAAAAAAGATCTCCTTACCAAAACAGTGGAACTAAATAGACAGTAACAAGGCTACTTGGTAAAAATTCTAAGACTTAGTACTTCTTAGTGCTTAGTTAACATGATATCTGGACTTTTTGTAGCAAAGAAGAGGGATCACATGAATAGGTTAATACAAATTCATATGCAAGACACGCAAACATGTATTTGAGTATATGGCATGCAGATGCAAATGCTTCATGCATGCCCACGTACACAATTTACACATATGCATAAGAATCTAATGTTACCTTGTAAAGACCAAGTCATAATTATATCATTTCTATCCCATCTAACCCCTAAAATTGAAGGACATTTTGTACATAGATAATTAGATTTAATTCGTATTTGCACATTTATCTGCAAATATCCATATCATAAACCACTAAAGCATGTTTTAACATCTTTGTCTGATCAATTGCAATTACAAGCACATGTAACTGAACAGATAAAGAATTAACTTCATATGCTATTTAATTGCATATAGTTCACTGAGACATACATTTACTTATATAATGCACACGTGCATACTACCTTCAAATACCATCACCTTAAAATTACTACATGAAATGCACTTTTAACATTAAAACAAAAGAAATTTTTGGTGAATAAAGATGTACCAGAGAAATCAACGGACCCTCCTCATCATCAGTTGTGACATGAGTCATTAGTGCCAAGTTTTTCACCAGTCCACAAGCTTCACCTTCTGGAGTATCACTAGGGCAAAGCATTCCCCACTGGGACAAAGTATTGAAGAAAAAAATTTGAGGAATATTAAAATCAAAAGTACAGCTCAAAGGGTTTAAGTAACCACCTAACAATAATTCAAATCAGAAAGCATATCAATTGCAGTACTAGGAAATCACTCTCACCTGGCTCGGTTGCAATGCCCTAGGTCCACTAACTTTCCTCGATTTCTCAAATTGAGACGATATTTTTGTCATGTGGCCCAAGGTCCCTATAAATGATAGCCTGGCCAGCACCTGGAAGTAAAGGATTTTCCACCGGCATAAGTCATACCACAAAGAAAACTGAAAGACTACATACAAAAGCATAGTGAAACATAGACAGAGAAGATGCAAAGTAAACCTGTGTCATGCCTTTCCTGCGCATTTTGAACCGCTTAATGTCAAAATTGCCTGTAGAAAGGGTCCTTTCTAGCCCCACAGTAATAATATCCACAAGTCTTAAAATCTATAAATTACCAACAAAAAGAAGAAATCAATATAGAAGAAGTAAGAAGCTTAATATGAAATAAAAGACTAAATAAATAGATCCAATCATAAACAAAAATCTGGATTAAAATAAATGTCAATTGGAATAAAGGTTATATATCAATGGTTTAAGGGTATCAACCGGGATGCTTTAGGATGGGGGGATTTTCGGGGAGAGGGGATATTCCTTTTTCAGGGTGGGGGAACCTTGTCTTTTTGGGTGGTTCTTTTGCTGGTTTTTTGTGGATTTTCTCTGGGAGTTGATGTGCTCTTGTGTCCTCCTTTTGGATGGTGCTTTGATTCTCCCTTGCTTCAGCTTTCCAGAGGATTTCTTTGCTTGAGTTGTGTTCCGGATGCTGCTTCCTCTTCAAGGTGAAGCAGCTTTCTTCTGCATTTAAGGCATCATGTGACAGTTGCTGACCTTCCTTTTTGTGCCTGGCTGCAGGTCATGTTCTCCAAGGAGATGTAGCCGTGTCTTGGTTCCTTTGCCTGTGGTGCATCTCGAGTTGATTATGTTGATCCTTATTTGCTCGGATCTGTCAACGTGCTGTCAACTTTTTCTACTCCAATTGGATCTTGGCTTTGATGATCAAGGGCTTCAAGGGATCTTGAAGTCTCTACTCTGTTTTTGGATCATATTTGTTTTGTGGTCTTAGGGCATTGCTGTCACTGTTTGAGGTTGATTTTTAGGAATTATGTCTTTGTTGTATAGCCTCCTTGTTTCCTGCTGTTGTTTTTTATCTTAGGCAGGATCGAGTTTATTTTGTGAGGTTACTGATTGGTGAGGGCATGCTGCTGGTTTATGTAAGCAGTGGTGAACCTTTTTGTCCAGGCTTTTCTTGCCATGCCGGTTTTCATTTCATACCAATGAGAGTCTCTGGCAGCTCCAGTTCGAGACTGTCAATGGTATATCGGTTAAGGGCTAATAAATTCCACTTTTCAAAAAAAAATATATTTCCATTCAACTATATAATCTAATAAGCAATTTCATTTTCCTACAAAAATCTTCAGATATCATACACAAAACAATTAGCTATCAACCCCCATGTCTTTCTTGGTTAAAAACTCCCTGCTGGTTTATGTCTTCCTTCCGTTTGAAAGAACTTCCTTATGTCTTTTATTAGCAAAGTAAGAGCTGAGTGCTTCAATTGATGGAAGTGTCTTATGTTTATGACAACCTAATCAAACAGATTTACAAAAGGCCCACTTGAACTGGACAAATGAAAGACTTAGGACCGTTACATGGGAAAACGAATTCATAAAACAACTAGCTAAGCCTCATGTTCATGATGTCTTGCTCTAATAGATTTTATAGATGACTAGGGAGCATGACATCAGTTGCAAAAAGCCAGTAGAGATGCCAAAATATGAAACGATGGGGAAAAATGCAAATGACCTTTCTAATGTGACAAATATACAACTGCTTTCCTTTTACTTCAAGTTGACAAGGATAAGAACACTATATAGAGAAAGTGATGGATTGCATCCAGAACCCTAGCTTTCTCAAATCCTACCAGTAAACTTAAAGCTATCACATATCATTCCCTTATGCTTGGGGCAGGTTCTTTTGGAAGAGGATCGAAACAGTAGCATGGTATGGTAAGAAACTTTATCAACAAAATGGCATAAACAATGAAGATCAAGCACAACACAACCTACTAGATCAAAGCCAAGGAACAGCATTCCATAAGATAAGTTGAAATCACCTTGTCTCCACTCACTACAGAGTTATATCTATTTCAAGTGTAGGTCCAACCAACCAAAAAATATTACAAAAAGTCAAAGTCAGTAAGAACCCACTTGATTACAAGATTCCAGCTACTGCAGCAGTTGAAATTTACATACATGAAAAAGAAAAAGCAATGCAGTGTAGTACTAGGCCGCAAACTGTTCCCGTGGGAATAACCATGTAAGGAAATTACAAGTAATTCACATCCTAGCTTACATGTATGATGTACGTGCATATGAATAGCAAATAAAAGATATACAAACAAAAAAATAAACAAACTGAGAAAAGCTAAACTTTTTCATATACGATAGATCTTCTTCCTTTACAATATGACTTCCAATAATTGATGAAGATAAGATAATTAAAACTTCCATATCTAATAAATGAAACTTACAAAGTGTAACGTAATGAATTGCCCATGATAAAAGCTAAATCCATGAAAAGATCAACAGAAAAGGGGAGAAACAGAATAATATAACGAACTACCCAAGATAAAAGCTAAATCCATTAACTATATAAAGTCCAGCAGCTTATTGAAAACAAACATTCAATGAGCAAATTACCAATAAAGCAAAGTGCATTGATTTCATATCTGTATTCAATCAATGCAAGTTTCGAACACATTTTGTAACAAACAAAAGCAGATCCTAGGAAGGGGGCTGCGAAAAATTATAGTTTCTCACCCAGCACCAGATGTCAAAGTGATGGGAACAAGAATGAAACTTAGTGTATGTTTTGTCACTCTTGTTTGCAATAAGGTCCCTATTTTAAAGATATACACAAATGTTAGGACACAGGAAGGAGAAATTGCTGTGAGCTGTTTAATATAGGTCACGGTTGTTCAAAGCGGATCCTAGGAAGGGGGCTGTGAAAAATTGTGGCTTCTCACCCAGCACCAGATGCAAAAGTGATGGTAACAAGAAGCATGCATCTTAGTGTATGTTTTGTTACTCTTGTTTGCAATCAAGTCCCTATTTTGAAGATATAGAGAAATGTTAGGTGACAGTTAGGAGAAATTGCAGTGAGCTGTTTTATATAGGTCATGGTTGTTCAGTTAAATCACTGAGCTTGAGGATCTAATTTTAATTACATGTATTGGGCTAACGACAATTAATATCTTTTGTGAACAAGCTTCACCAAACCATAAAAAAAAATCTTTAATATCATGGGAACAAATCATATTTAGGGCACTAGTAAATTAAAATTATTTCTTGAATGGCACAAGTATAGTAACTTGTTTCTTTGTATAAAGAAGTTTGATAAAAGACCCTTTCCAACAATACTGAAACAAGTTCCATTTTGATTTCCTTGCTCATGGAAGACCTCTTTGATTTAACAGTCATGGTTGGTGTTTAAACAATTCAACTTTTTTTAAAATCTCTTGGCAAAACCCATACCTATTAAGCTCCGGTTTTTTTTTAAATTACACTTTTCTTTGTTTGACTAGATACTATAAATAATTTTAGGGGTTATAAAAGATAAAGGATCAAAATTGATAGCAAGGAAGAGAAAAGATTAAATTAGATAGAAAAGTCAATCACCTTTAAAAGGACATAAAAGAAAATGAAACAACAACCATTGTTTTTCTTTTCACTTATTGCTCTTAAAGTCACAAAGAAAGTCATAAGGTTCCCTTTTATCATTGTATAACTCTTAGTATAATTTGTGTTTTTTCATCAATGATATATCATAATTATCAACAACAAAAAAATTACAATGTATATATTCACCACCGAGGAAAAATTAAATAAATCCCCGACATAAACTTACTCAGACTTTCTCTTATCTATTAAGAGATGACACCATGTTATGTGTCTAACCTTGGCTCTTCCTGTCTAGACTTAATACCTAGCTACTTATTGTTAAACTACAAATAATATTGAGTCTTAGGTGACATATAAACTATTGTATACATAATCTAATCTAGTAAATTGTATTAATATATGTTTTAAGTTATAATTACCAACTATAGGAACTATTTAATTCTTAACAAATCTAATCTAGTAAATTATATATATTTAAATTATAATTACCGTCTATAGGAACTATTTAATTGTTAACATTAGATAAAGTTTGTGGCTCAAAAACCCAACAAGCATGAAACTGCTGAATATCACTTATTAGAGGATCAATTGTATGTATTTATGTTAACATACATACATAAGCCTGATTAAATTCCTGAAGCATTCAGAAAAACAGTTTCATGTGAAGAGAAATCCAGCACTTACAAGAGAAGGATCCAATGAGCTAGATCTTGCAGGCTTAGATAGGATAATGTCTATCCGTTTCTTAACCTCACCAATCATAGTCTTGAACAAGTCCTACAACAAAAAGTCCACAAAGGAGACAGAATTATTGAGACCCATTAACTGAGGATGTACAAATATTTTGAGCTACTTGTAAAATCTTGAACAAACCTCAAAAAGCAGAGAAATTAATTGGCCTGACAACTCAAAACGCTTGTTCCCCAAATAATCCTATAAAACATAAAAACATCATTTATTTACATCTACATAAAGTAGCACACGCCATTAAGAAGTCTATGCATACTATCAACATAAACAACATTAATCAGCTTCCATGCCTCCAGATGTTCTACTAAGTACTTGGTTGTCTAAGGCATCAGCCAACCTGCTTAATCTTGTGAATGTAGACATGAAAAAAAAGGGTTAAAGCATCAAAACTGACTACCTACTCCAAAAAAGGGTCTAGTTCCCAAAGAGATAAGTCTACGTCTATGGATAAAGACACATTGCAAGCTTCTAATCAAAAGAAGTCACCCAAACTTGGATATAAATGTCTGGCATATTGATGTGTCCAAGTATTTGACACACATTCTCCAACTATTATACTTGTCAGCTAAAAAGGATCCAAAAGTGAGATACAGATATATATCTATAGAAATCATTATAATTATTTTTCCCAATTTGTAAACTAGATTTTCCCAAATAGATAACTTTGCCAACTATCTAGATTTGTTGATTTCTTGTTTTCCTTAAGTTGTTTCTTTGTGCAGCTTGTGGCATGAAGTGCAGATGACCCTTATATCACCCAAGACACAATGTACAAAAGGCGCTTGTCTGATTGAACTAAGCCCAGGCACTAATTTCTAAAAATTATTAGTGTATAAGTAAAACAGAAAATTCCAATTATTATTGTATATAATAAAATTAATCTACTACATTTTGAACACTCACTACATGGGTAAAAAAATGGTGATTTATAGAAATAAAATGGTCTTTTCAGAAAAAAAAAACTGAAGGAAAGATAAAAAAATGGTGATTTCAGAAAAAAACATAAATTGCATTTTGAAAGAAAAGAAAAACAAAGTTGCCTGTAAAGAATGGGTAGTTTTTTTTCAAAAGCATGTGAAACACAAAAAAGTGTTTTAGTAAAAAAGGGAAGGACATAAATACCCCTAATATTATATTGTTATTTTCTTTTGGCCTTTCACTCATTGCCCTAACTGAGTTGATGTCACCTTGACTCATGACATCAAACTCAGTTAGAAGCATGATATACAAGTATAGATGATTTTGTCAAACACCAAAGAGTTTCATTCACTCCATCGCAAGCATTATCATAATTAATTGAAAAAGTCATTGGACTTCAATTTTTCAACGATCATTTATCTTTGACTCTCGCCTCCCCCCCTCTTTCTCTTCTTCCTTTCTTCCACAATTTCACTCCCATCCTCTTCTCCCTCTTGTTCTTCTTCTTTATGTATTACATTAACCTCCTACAAATTTCACTCTCATCCTCTTTTATTAATTTACAGTCCCCAACTGTTTTGAATCCCAAGATCTATCATTGATTTTTTTAATCAGGTGTCCTGTCTGTCAAGCAAAAATCCATGTCCAAAATGTTGCACCCATGTCAAACACCTTTTTCATACCAGAATGCTGCCAAGATTACACGACTGAGCAAAATTGTAGATTTGGACGGTAGGCGCATTTGATTGAAAAAGAAATTTTGTCAAGCTTAAGGATTATTAGTGGAATGTGAGTTGTCACCACAAATTCAACAGTATAGAACTTCTTGTGCTTCATTTTAAGGACTTCCTCCCTGGATCAATTATGGCCGGAGATAATATGTCAGAACTCCCACACTCAGCCCTATTGTTCTCTAGGAAAGCACTTGATGTGATTTTCAATTTCTCCAACCTTACAATGAGGACAAATTCCTTTGCGATATATTAATATTTAACGGTAAGAAAAAAAAAAAAGTTCATATATATATATATATATATATATAAATTTGAACCAATTACCTTGTCATCCATTGCATCCTTATTTACCAATGCTTCCATCATCCTTCTCAACATCACAGCAACATACAAACATTTCGGGCGAAAATTATTGGAATGCACCTAACATAGGAGAAATCATGAACCTCATTGCCAAAACTTTCCCATAATTTTAAATGCTGAAACATAACTTACAGGAACATTAGCAAGAAAGACATCACGGAGAATGGCCAAAGCTCTCACTTCCTATAAACAATATCAAAAAAGTTGGATTCTAATTATCATCAAAAGCAAAAACAGACACTCATAGCCGACAAATTTAAATAAAGAAAGAGGGGAACAGAAAAGAAAACCTTTACAGATGGACTAAAATATAGAGTCTTTTTCACCTGCAATAGGAAGGAATGGGCATGAAAAATGAACCAAATTTCTAAGGGTATCATTAAGGAATAATGCTCAAAAGTATAATAACAATATCTACAATTGCACAGCTTACTTAGGATTGGAGGACAAAAAAGCAACATACAAGCACAAAGCAGATTTAATGGAATAGAGCAACTGATCAAACCTCAAAAATAAATATGAAGTTTCCCATCCAGATAAAAATTTATCCAAAATCTACAAGTACTCCAAATATGTAAACCATATTCACTAGTGTAAATAAGAAACTAACAAATTGAAGGTATGCTATTAACTGGGTTATCTGAAGTTAAAGTGCAAAACACCAGCAATGACCACGAATTCTTGGGCTTCTATTGCCCTTAATAGAGGGTGGTTTAACCTGTTGCAATTATAAATCGAAAACTGATATTACACTCCAAGGATCTTTCAGTGGGCAAACCTAAATGTAGCAAAAATTCAACAAATAGCTCAACCACAAAGATAGAAAACCGGCACAGAATTTAGACACTAAAACAGTCCAAATGCCTATCAAACAATGAAAAGGATGTAGTCAATGTCGAAACACAAAAGAAAACATTTTAAAGAAGTCCAAAATCCATGTTGAGTTAAAGCATCCACAGTAGTTATTTTAAACTTGAGTGGTGTAGTGTTAAATGTTTTAAGACAGGCATCCAACCTAGAACCAATTAACAATGGGTAGAGAGATCCAACTTGAATATAAGACAACAGGAAACCCAAGACTTAACTGACGTGGGATAACACCACTTAATACTCCACCTCATGCGTAGGCCTACTACTAACAAAGTTGGAACACACAGGCCTACCAAGTGGACAAACACATAAAGAGCAACAAGCAACAAGAACACAAACAAACCTTGCTCTGATGCCATAATAAACATCCAACTTAAAACCAATTGGCAATAGGTGAAGAGGCCCTCTAATATGTATATGCTCAAGATACCCCAAACTTAACTGATCTTGGATTTCTTTTTTCACCAGTTTAATACATACTTTGAGTCTTATAGTTTTATTTATTGTCTTTACTTTATATGCTTCCAAATAATATAAATTAGAAAGCCAGTAAGTAGATCACTTTGCATGTCACTTAACATCAGCTTCCACCATTCCCTTTACTGACACCAACTACAATAATTTCTTTTATTAGTCAGCTCAATCAATCAGTACTGTAGTAATGTTCCAGGACATTCCCAGATCAAGAAGCTGGTTTGATCATTTACATTAAAATTAATGAAACCTATGAGTAAAATGTTGGCAAAACCACTCTACCTTTCCGTCAAGATACTCCAAAGCTTGCTGTTGGGTATGTATCCCATAACTTGCACATTCCTGAAATAAAAAAATTAAAAAAAAAAGTGCTACAATAATTATAATACTATGATAAAAATTAGGTTAGAGTTTTGGGTAAAAAGGACAAAAAAGAGATGAGGTAACAGCCCAAAGTGCACAATTTATGTGGGAAGAGCAACTACAGTGCCAATGCTTAGCAAATAAATAACAGACCACTTCATGGGCCTGTTTTGGAACCCTCTTAAGTGGTTCTAATTTGAACTAGTTCAGTATCAAACCTTGAATAAATCATTCCCAACTACTTGGAGTTTCATATAGTTCAAACTTTGATATTATCAAATATCATCTGCATGAAAATTTTAAAGTTGATTTTGAAACAAGTTATAAGATTTAAAATAGAAATAGTTCAAATTTGAAACAGTTCAGAAAGTTGTCGAACAGGGTACTATAAAAGCATAGACAAAATATGAAAATGTTTGTTTTATGAGGGCTTTGTGTGCAATAACTAATCTAAGGAAAGAACACTGAGTTAGCTAATAGGATCTTGCCAAAACCCAGCTACAACCGAAAAGAATAAACAAACACGCATATTTCATTCTATGAATGCATTACCACTAAAATTGATTTTTTTTTTTTTTAATGTGACTTCCAATACCCATATAAATTCAAGCAACCCTTAGATTAAAGTAGTAACAGCAAGCTATGTCAAATGCCTTTTCAATCTGCAAAGTCAAAGGCCACGGTCTCCACAAAGTCTAAAGAAACTAACTTCATAATTGTGGTAACGTGCGGGTCCGGGAACCCAACCGCCAGACGTGAAATGTGAAAACTCACTAAAAAATTAAACTAGGAGTCGCCACCAATCTTTTTTACCAGGTGCGATTGGCCACCTATTGAATCGATTCTAATCGATGAAAACTTAAATTACTTTTAAGCCCACCGAAAAGAACCTTAAACCGGTCTACAAATTTCTGGATCTAGGTTC
>NC_030851.1:18332772-18347238 GCF_000208745.1 Theobroma cacao | reverse complement strand
TATATATATATTTTTATTTTTATATTGTATTTTTATATATAGATTTATATCTCTCTATGTGTATTATCTTCTTTGTCCTAAAAATAATATCTAAAAGATTTTGGAAGCTTATGCTAAAGTAAACCAGTCCTAATCCTAAAAGACATTCTTCAGAAATTTCTAGGGCACTGTATTAAAACATTTTCAGATTAATCATATGAAGCTTAAATTGAATTTTATAGATTAAATCCAAACAACTCAAACCATAATAACCTAAGCAATTAAATCATTATGAATCAATTAGGCAAAGGAGTGAAGTTTTCCTTACCTGATCACACTAAATTACTTCAAGACGATTAGGCTAACCACAACTGGCACCTAACGCGCCATTTGGCTCTGCACAGCACCCTCTGGAGCACCAAACGACGCCGCACGGCTTAGGGGAGATGGACTTCCTTTTCTTATTTTTCTCTCCTCACTTTTCACCTTTCTTTCTTCTCTCTATGCCGGCGGTACTTTCTCTTTTTCTTTAAAAATGCTGCCTTTCTCTTCTCTTCTCAAATCATCCCCCACCGGCGGCTAACACTCCAGCTATTACTCCTCTCACCGGCGGCAAACCCCCAGGCTGTTACTCCTCTCTCCGGCAGCAAACACTCCAGATTTCACTCCTCATACCGGCGGCAAACCACCCCAGATTTCACTCCTCCTACCGGCAGCAAACAACCAAGCTGTTGCTCCTCCTACCGGCGGCAAACCAACCCAGATTTCACTCCTCCAAGAGGCGACCAACCTCCAAGCTGTTGCTCCTCCTAACCGGCGGCAAACAACCCCAGATTTCACTATTCCTCTGCTCAAAATCCCAAAAACCCCCACTCTCAATAATCAATTCCTATTTCTCTCTTTTTTTTGATTGATTTTTCAGTGCTCATTGTGGAATTTTTCTGGGTGTGACTGCTGGAAATTTTTTTGTTGCAGGTTCCTCCTCCCCCCCGAAATGCTACAGTGCCCCCTCTCCTTTATACTCGATTCTCGGGTTCTGGAGGGGGCACGTCCCATTGCCTTGTCCCTGGGCACCCAGGGGCAAGTTCCACTAACCTGCCAGACGCGAATTTTTCGCGTCTAGCAGGGTGAGGGAGGTGCCTGGCAGGGTGCGTCCGCACCCTGCCAGTCGTACCTCTCTCCCTTTCTTTCCATCATTTTTTGTTCATTATATTTTTAATTTAGTGTCTACAATAATTGCAACATCCAACCACATGATTTCAAAAGTATTAATATTAGAAAGCATTGGCAGCTAAAACTAAAACACCAGTGCCAATTTGACAAGACATTATACTGGTCTAAAATCTAAGTAAAAAACAGCAAAAAAACCATGATAACAATGATAAGGATAGCAGCAGCACAAGCTATCCCTAATAAGAAAGCAAGAATTATCTATAGAGAAAAAGATAACTTGTTTGATTAAAGTATCAAACATTAAACGGACAGAGCCAATGAATGAGAAAGAGAGGACATGGGTATTTATACTCATGTGTAGAAACCAACACAATCCTACATGGACTGATTTTGAGATTCTCTCATTTAGAAGCTTTAACTCAAATGATAAACAACCGTTAGCAACATATTTCCATGTTTTTCAGTAGGTTAAGTGGCAAAACAACAACAATAACAACAATACTAGAGATCCTTGTATCCATTGTTCAGAGACCGAAGAAAATAAGATCTAAAAATAGGAAACCAAGATGTGCCCATCTCCATTTGAATCATTTTGGGTTAAGTTCAAGTATCCTAACCTTTGAAAACTATGAATAATCATGCTGATGCAGAACAAGTTGTGTGAAAAGCGCCTAGATGGCTCATGTTGAACATAGCTTTAAAAACAAGAGATTTTTTGGGATTGAATTTTGGATAAAGGCCTTCAGGCTGTATGGATGAAAAGATAGAATTTTTTTTAAAATATCAAAAAAAAAAAAAAGAAACTGGAAAACAAAGACAAGTAGCTGTTATTTGGAGATTAAAAAGTCACCATAATTTCAACCTCATTAGTCATTGAAATAATTCTATCTGAAGGTTGCTTTCAAGAGAATGTGAGGAACTAGACCAATGAGTAATGATGTAATTAAGAAAACAATGCTAAAATTGCAACCAGGAGATATAGACCATTCTCTTAACAACAGTTATATGTTCAATGATGCCCATGGGCCAACCATTCTTTCAAGAAGGTAGATTTTAATCTTCAATTACCTTCTTTGTGATTAAATTTAGAAAAGACAGTAGGTACAGAGAATAAAGAACATACTACGTGCAGTAATTAGAGAAAAACAATTAGAATGAAAGATGTCAATAAACCAACTAATTGGTACAATTCATTAACCTAAACCTAAAAAAAGATAAAGATCCCATGGACACTTGCCTAGACTGATAGCTTAATCCCTGTTGCACAAAGCTTGAGCTCATAATTAGAATATTTACACATCAATTTTTTTTTTTTTTGCAGTGCCAAAATAAAGTAACTTTTTACAATTTAACACTTTAAATTTCTTGATTTTCCACATATTTTCCCAAATGAAAATAATTAGGACTTCCTATTAATGAAGAAAAAAAATAAACAAGCTGAAAAAAACTAGCCAAAAAAAATTATCTTTGGATCCCAAAAAACTCTTAGATGTTGTAAACTTGACCACATTGCCAAAATAATCATAAAGTTGAAATGAAATTAAATGTTCAATGACTGATTCAATATAGATGCTAAGACACATACGTCCATTAAATGCAAATGTACAAAAGGGCAATCGTTGATTCAATTAAAACTCTAAACCCAACAAGACTATGATTTTAAGTCCAATTTGGCATTTTGGTAACTCTTCCCTTTTAAACCTCCATTTGGTTTCAATTCCGAGATTAATAGAATAAAATAGAATAAATAATAAACTAAAAAAGAAAAACCTGGTCGAGTATTATATTTAATATTAAAATATTTGTATTTCAAAAAAAAAATGTGCTATAGCCTATAAGTAGAAAAATAAAGTTGGTTGGAGTTAAATTTTAACAATTAAACGTCTTCATAGTTTGAATATCAAAATGGTATATCTTTGTAATTATGTATTCAGAGTAGTTACATTTAAAATGTATAGGTCAAATCCCAAAGCAAGCTCCAATCAATACAGTGTGAACACTGATCACTCTCATTGACACATATTTGCAACATGAACACATTTTTCCCCTTCCACTTAAACACCTCTCTTTTTTACTAATATGTTCCTATTGCACAGGAACAAGTCATTTAAGACACGTTCCCATCAACAAATTTGCATTTGCTGCTACCTCACCTTTTACCAATAAAAAAAAAAATTCCATATTCATCTCAGCCACAAACATATCATGCACATGGTGTTTACCAACCACTCAACACTAAGTACCATGAAGTATGATCAATAAGTGAACTCTCATGTTTCATTCCCAAGTAATCAAGCAATCTATAACTAAATCCTTTCTAAAGTCTTTTACATTCTTTCTTTTAAGACAAAGATTATGATAGACTTTGAATCCTTGACCACATAAATTTCCTCAATAGAAGGTAAAAGCATGGCACTCAATCGAGGATCTCTTCCAACCATCCGCACAACCTCCTGATCACTCTCCAGCCCCATTGCTTTCATGACTACCATAATTGGAACCTGTAGAAAACAGAAATAAATCCCAGCCAACAAGTCATAGAAGAGGAAAAAAAATATACATGAAAAACTAAATAGGGAAAAGACATAAGGTGCAAGAAAACAGCCTTTTTCACAAATTGATTGAGACATAAATATATCTTCCCTTTCTCCATTTGAATTAACTGTTTTGCTTTTTATTACCTCTGTGCTGCTTGTTACAGATGCATTTATACTGAAGACAGAATGAAGAAACAAATGCTTCATAAATATACATGAAGGGACCATAACCACCAACACTACAAATTCGAAGAATTTTAAAAAGTGATATAAAATTAATACAACTACACACCCTTCCTACAGAGTAGCAATTAAAATAATTACCCTGTAAGCAAAGACATATCAAACAGAGAAATATGACTCAACTTAGTGATAACAATACAAAAATGAATAGCTTTATATATGATATAAAAATGTAAGCACCACAAGTTGTACAATGTTCATATTTGACTACATAATCTGTATTACTTTGAGACATATTTCATAAACTCAACTGAAACATTTATTAACTCAATTGAAATAAAAATTATACATAAAAATTTCAACTAGTAATATTAACTTTTCGATGCAAGTCATTTCAATTGAGAACATTTATGTATCTAAACATAAAAAAGATAAGTATTCACATGCTTATGAAGTCCTAAATTGTTTCCAACGAATATTATTAGTTATGAAGAATAGAGGCATTACCTCTGTTAGAGCTAAATATTAATTAAAAAAAAGCTCAATGATTACACTTGCATATTCGCAAATCTTCTCATGAAATGCTCTTAGATCATCACATAAATAAAACAAGAAATTAGGTACATACTTGAACTTCATTTTTGGATATATTTCTACTTTTTTCAATAGTTTGCAGAACCACATCTTTAGTAAATGTTTCTAGTTTGTAATACTAGCATAAACCTTCTATGATAATATCCAAATGGAATGAACCTTTAGCAACAAACTAAATAAAAGATCTAAGATGACAAATGACAAGCAAAACGAAAAACCAATAACTGGAGAAAATCATAGATAGATAGATAGATAAGAAAAGATGTATTAAAATTAAATAAAAAAAAAACTCACTTCCCCTTTTTGTCTGTATCAATAATTATTCTATTCTTTGAAAGTTGATCTTGTATTAAAATCACCTGAAGAGAATGAGAACATTATTATATGATGGTGAAAAGAAAGTAAAAATGAATGCAAAAAAAAAAAAAAGCCAACTAACAAAGAAAGTAATTTAAAAATTAAAAAAAAAATAGAAAAAGGAAGTCCATATATTTATCCATTCTTATAAAGCTTAAAAAATGATATAATAAGCGTCACAATATTCATGCCACTATGATATTATTATTATTATTATTGTGTGTTTATTGATATTTTCTTGAAATCTAAAAAGATCAAAAGGGAAAAGAGAAAAGTCACTGAAATCTTATGGACACCTTTTGCATATATCTATGACCACTTGATAGAATTAGAATTATGCAACTAAATATGGAGCATGACAAATTATTACACTATCGCAAAATAACAATTTCTTTCATTTTTGATAAATTATAACAATCAAAATCCTCTTTACTCGATTGCTTTGCATGATTTTGTGACCACACTGTAGGAAATTTACACATCAACAAAGGACAACCATTGTCCTGTCCTTAGAAAAAGGGCTACGAAATGTGGAGAGTCTTCTAATATATCATTCTCAAACTATATGAGCAAAACAAAACCAAAAAAAAAAAAAAAGGTCAAGAAGTTAACTAGAAAGGTTGATAAAAGTCTAAGCCTTTACCATACGACATTTAACCAAGTACCTTTTAATAAAACTCAGCCCACAATTTGAACAAACAAAATTTCTCACAGCAACCTTCCCTCTAAAACTCTTAAGTCAAATAAAATAAACTTTAAAAAGTTTTCCCTTGTCAAAATATTTTTCTTCCAAATGTCCTCGTAACATGATGCAAAAAAGCATAAGGGTATTAATAAACCACTATGGAAATGTAAGTTTATGATGAAAATTCATACATGAGCAGGATGCAATATGTCCTTGTCAACTAAATTTTGAGTATTGTTGCATCAAATAGCTAACAAGCATAAAAGAGAATATATGCAAACTCAATAAGAGGAGATATATATAGACGCATGAATATGTAATCCAAAATGATTAATGTCATGTCCACTAATTGATGCCAAAGAGCAAAAATTTTAGCAGTGAAAATCACCTTTTCCGTTCCTTTGATAATAAAACATCCTCCAGGATCAAGTGGGCACTCACCTGACATAAAACAAAAAGAAAGAAGGAGAAAACAAAAATCAATATTTACAAAAGATTCCGAATTCATCAACAATAATTGACAAGAAAATAAGCAGCCAAATATTTCAACTTTAAGCAAACAAACCAAGTCTTAAGCCATATAACTCGCAGCAACAACTCCGCAACATGATAGGCATTCTTCCAATAATAAAATCATTCTGCAAGACCAAAAGTTCACATTATATCCAAAATGTCCGTTGTCTACCAACCATACACCTCCAATAACATAACCAAAAACAAAGATAGAAAACCCTTTGCATTACCTTTACTATTCTAGTTTTTTGACCATGACTTTCATGGATATACTCTTATCGACCAATATTGGTGCAGCATATCTAAAATTGACATTACACAACACATCAAAACAATAAAACCAACAAAGGTTGACGAAATTCAATAAATATAGCATGTAACTGTTTAAATATTAAAAGATCAAATCTAAATAGCTCACTCAACATAACTATTAGATAATCATAAACACAAGAAAAGAGGAAAAGGCATGAATGAGAAAAATGAACTAAGAAGGTGGAGGCAACCATCAAAGAAAAATATTTCTCCTGCATGACAAACAAAGCATTCAAACAAAATCAATAAAACAGGACATCAAACTTACTTCCGAAGAATGAAATAGAAGAAAAATGCACAAAGGACCAAACACAAAGGGAACTTCAAAAATGTTACTAAAGTCCATATAATTGTAAACTCAGCTCAATAGTTACATACGAGGCTCAACTCATTCCAATAACATCTAGAAAACTTTCTCCAAATAAACCAACATAGATATTTTCTCTCATAAACTAATGCTACGTTTAAATTGGAGGATAAGGAGGGATAGGAAAAGAAAGAAGTCCTCTCCCTTTTGTGTGAAGTTCATAAAGGAATAGGACGGAAATGAAGGATTACCCACTATCACTACCTTTCCTGAAACCCCCTTTGCCATCCACTATATAACAATCTCTTCAACGCCATTCTCTGTATCAAGCACTCAAGTTCCAGTGAAAACAAAAACAGGCTTCCTACTGAAATCCAAGTAAATAAAGTACTCATCTCCTTTCAAAAGCTGAATTACACCTTAAACAACCAAGATGCAAAACTTCAGCACATACACTACGCATAGTAACAGGCTGCTTCTTCCGCCATATTCAACCATTGTCTTCACTTAAATAAATAAAGGAAAATATATATTGAAAAAAATTGTTGCAAAGGAATTTTAATTATAAGAACCAATCACCAAAATTTGATCCTCAACATACTAAGTCAAAAAAGCTCTAATATCAAGTGAAAAATCACTAAACATAAAACCTAAGCCGAGATGAAAAATAGAATTAAGTTTTAAACTCTTACTAAAAATAAATGCACACTTACGTCATGTTAGATAACCGGCATGCATGGGGATTAAGTTTTTGCATAATTGCATTAACCACCATGGAAGGTTGACCTATTCTGACATCCTTAAACCTGCAATAAAGCATAATTTTATTATATCTAAAAGATGCACTTTTATTGTGTGTATGTGTGAGAAAAAGAGACAACATACCCACATTAAACAAAGACAATGAATGACAGATAGCATCAAACACCATCTTCATATTTAAACATGAACAAAAAAGTAACCAAAAATAACTAAACTTACATGATAAGCATTTTGTATATAAGATGACTTTTCTTGAATGGGCTCATTTTTTATAAGCACTTTGAATCTCAAAGTGCAAGAAGAGAATAACAAATAGTCATTCCCCACCATACATGGATCATATCCAGCACTGCACTGTACAAGATACATGTAGCTGACACAAAGAGTAGGAAACAGCTTTATTTGCTGTTGATGTTGTATTTGAAGATTCAAAGTGATTATATTAAATGGAGCTATCCAAGATAGACCAACCTATATACAAAAATGCTAACCACGTTATTTAGTTATTTTGAAGTGTTAGTGATTATATTAAATGGAGCTATTCAAGATAGATCATCCTTTATACAAAAATACTAACCATGTTATTTAGTTATTTTGAAGCGTTAAGAGTTTTTTTTTTCTCTTTTAATTTTAAATTTTTGAATGATAACCTAAATATAATCAAGTAGATAAGTATTCACACAAAGGAGGAAAAAAAAGACACCCAAAATAAGAAAGACACAAAAGACTTTTACCTGACATAGATACTTGCATCAACCCCTGACACAATCTGATGATTAGCTTGCACAATCCTCTTTATACCAGTATTTACAAAGTAATTAAATGAATCCAGTTGTTGCTTCACCAGTCCTCTTATCTAAATCACCACATTTGAAAACAATTAAAAGAAATCATCATAATCATGTGAAATGAGGTTCAACTACCATTAGAAACATCTTAAAGGAATGTACCTTCAAAAACTCAGGGATTAGTTGGAACTTATCAACAGCAACTTTCACAGGAGCAGCAAGCTTTTGCTTGTTGAGATATTGATCACCAACATATTCGAATGAATTTTGGGTGTTTGATTTTTCTTGCTTTAGACACATTGATCAATTCCTATAATTATCCTACAACAAAATAATCAAAGGAATATTCCATTTTAATAAAAATAAAATACAACAAAATTGAATTACTGTTAGTCTAAAGAGAACAACCCAAAAGATTAAGACTTGACATTTTAACAACTTGAAAATTTAAGACTCAATTCCCGAGATGAGAGGTGTAAACATTATAGGACAGGAAAAGATGACCTTCAATGGAAAAATTAATGTTCAATTACGAATTTTTATCCTTAATAAACACCTATATTACAAAAACTTGGTAAATAAGTAATAGTAATGCACCTTATCTCAAAACTTGGTAAAGAAGAAAGTCGTGATGAACTGAGGAAAGGGTAGGTGCACGACGCTTCTCTTATACCAAATGCCACCTAAAGGCCTCAAGAGTTAAAGTTCAATTCTCTTACAGGACAAACAATAATGCATAATATTCATATTTTAAGACTCATCATATATGCAAAACAGAACCTCAAAAAACAACATACATCAAATTATGGACAATTTAAAGCATTATTCAGGATTTCAGAACTTTATTTATGTTCCAATAGTATAGATTGTCTTAGAGTTACCTTTCTACCCCTCCCCACTCTCCTTCTCGGCTTTTTATTTTGCCTTTTCCTTTTCATCAATAACTACTCTCTTCTAAAACAATGCAAAAGATAATCCTCTCCATTATGTCCCAAAAGGCCATCAGATATATATAAAAAAATACAAAAAAATAAAAAACCTTATAATGGACCATCTAGATTGTTTAAGAAAAGGCATCTATAGGCTCCCATTATTACAGTCTTAACTCTTAGTTTAAATACCTTTAGACTTAAATACAAGTAGTAGCTAAAGATTGACTAACTTAACCAAGTTTTATTGACATAACTGACCAATAAAAGGTTTTAACTTTTTTGAACATCCCAAGAAATAGGACCACCTTACCTATGAACTGCTAAAATAACATATCACAACATTATTTGACCAAAAAACATTGACATCAACTCCAAGAATCAAATGCTCAGTCTCTCTTAAACAAACTGAATATAATATTGTACATTACTGACTCTGCATACCATTTCTGACTGCTATTGCAACTACCCTAGAAGCCTAACTTCCGAAACCATGAACTCAAATTCATAAAGGGGTCTATGATATAGAGTAAACTACAAACTCTCAATCCAATTCTGTTTAACTTCAACAATTTTTCCTTTATCACAATATCTTTGGAAAGATAGTTGAGTTACACCATGACGGAGCAAACCAGCAGCAGCCTCCAAATGAGTTCAGTTTTAAACCCAAACCAAAAAAAGGCACATGCCCAATGATGGGATGCTTGTAAAAGCTTTATTAGTTCTTTTTGAGTCATGATTTTACATTTATTTAAGTTGTAGGGTCTTATTTTGTTTCTATTTCCTGGGTATTAATTGTCATTTGCTGCAATTTGCAAAATCTCAATATGAATCTTATTTCAAGTTCTCACATAGTTGCAAGTTCAAGTCCAACCATTCATGGAAATCCACATTGAACTAGGAGCTTCAGTTCTTATCAGACTAGGAACTTTAGAAGTCTTAGTGTATCGCTTTAGAGATACAGAATTATTATCAAATGAAATTCCAGAATTACTGCTCTTGTGCGATCTAATCAATCCCAGCTATCCTTTCTTTTCAGAGAAAAAAATCAATTTCCTCAATTTCCTTATGAATTAAAACCTTGAAAACTGCCCACAAAACCCTAAACCCTAATTACCTAGCCAATCCCACATCACTCCATTTCTGCTTCCTTTTTTTCTAAGGGAAACCACAACAAGAAATTCACAAAAATGAAAACTATCCTCCAAAATGAAGTCTTGAATACAACCAGGATCAAATTCGACCAATAAAACTATTAAAGCATGTTTGGTTGGAAGAGTGGAATAGCCATTCCCCCCATTCCTAATCCTTTCTAAAAGTTTTATTTGCTTGAAAGCAATGGCCATTTAGGAAGAAGGGAAGTAGCCATTATCCGCCCCTGATATGGTTATTGCAAGGAATAGGCTAAAAGTGTTAATAGACAAATGCCCTTCATCAATTTTAAAACTTACCATACTATATAAAATAAAATTTATTCATTTCTCTTAATTTCTTTCTCTCTATGCATCTGCCTCTTTCCTTCTCTCACTAAATTTCCTCCATCGCGGAGGATAGCAGAGGGCAGAGGCAGCAAGAGGCAATACCAGTATTTTCGCAATCGGATTTGGCCACGAAACTGCCGATTTGACGCTCCCCAGCCAAATCGGGCCGCGGAAGCACTAGATCCAGTGCCTTCTGTTGCATCTAACCATAGAAGCATCGGATCTAGCACACTCTGGTCAGATTCGGCCACGGAAACTCCAAATCTAGCGCTCCTTGGCCAGATCCAGACGCAGGAAGTGCCGGATCTAGCGCTCCCTTGCCAAATTTCAGCAACCAGATCTAACACTCCACGACCAAATCCAACCGCGGAAAGTGCCGATTTGGCACTCCCCAGCTTGATTCGGTTACAAGAAGCGTGCACCGATTTTGCCACATCTCCAAGAAAAAAGACAAGAAAATAAAAATGAAAAAATTAAAATGAATTTAAAATAAAAAAGTTTTAAGTTTTAATTCAAAATTAATAAAATTTAATATTTTAAATTTGAAAATTAAATTATAAATTTGTAATATTTTAATATTTTAAAAATAAAATAAAATAAGATAATGATATTAATGTGTTAATTATAAATTATTAATATTTTAAATGAAATATAAATTATTAATATTTTATAAATTAAAATAAATAATCATATTAAAATTTAAATATTTATTAATATATTTAATAAATTATTAAAATAATAAATATTTTAATTTAAAAATTAAACATTTTAATAACATATATTTTTATCATTTATTCCTTGTCCTTTAAACAATTTTTATATTAAAATAATTCATAATAGTAATTTTTACCTTCTTTCATTCTCGTAAACTAAACTATATATACGAAATAGATATTCTATTCCTAATTATCTATTTCTAATCGATTCCATTCTCACTCAATTCTATTCCACAAAGCAAACATAACTTATGAAAAGTTTATTCAATCCAATCTGAATCAAATCCATGCAAACCCAAATCATGGAAAGCAAAACCTTTATGCCAAATCAATAAATAAAAACACAAAAGCAACCATTTTTAATTCTTCCTTATAACAAACATAAAATCAACCATCAAACGAAGCACAAAAGAAAAAGAAAGGGAGCAACATCAAAATTATCAAATAAAACTCGCAAATCTTGAACAAAAAGGTTTTATACCCGTATGATGATCGGGCAGGACCTACCTGGGTTGCCGGGTCTTGGAGCAAGGAGAAGCAGAAAGCACGAGAGGAAGAAAGCGAACGAAGCTGCCGGGGAACTATTCGCTTAAGCAATTGCTTTGTGAATGGAGGCTTTTTCTTAATAGCCCATTAGACCCAACTGCCACAGTCTTTCCTTTCAATCCGACGGTTCAAGATGGTTGTCTAAATATACTATAATTTAGGGGGAAAAAGTTGGAAAATATAATTTTTGTTCTCTTTTTTGGCCAATTAACAAGGTTGGTTATACTTAATTTGTAAAAATAAGAATTAAATTAGATTTATTAGTGCGAGGCGTCTTACCCTACGTTACATGTCTAACCTTAAACAACGGGTAAAAAAACTTTAATGAAAGATCATTCCATCCATAGAGAAATCAATAGAATACGAAAGGAAAGTCACTGAGGGATTTGCCATGGCTAAAAACCATTGTTGCAAACTGAATTTTATAGGTCATGTGAATGTTAGAGCTCAAAGCAGTGTAATTTTTATTATAGGGATTGCATGGGATCACCATGCAGTGAAGATTGCAAAAACGACCCTCATAAACATGAAGGCCATGGAAGTCTCCAAATAAGTTTTTCTTTTGTTTCAAGTAATCCTTCGATGATTACATAACACAGTGTGTGATAGGAGAGTTGATGGTTATGTTTTTAAGATGTACAAATCTTCAAGCAAGCCGGGGATTATGATTCGTGGCATAAAGTATTTGATGGATGATTCAGATATCCAACCTTATATCTGTAATTCTTCTAAGCTAGTTCACACTAATAGAAAAAGACGACAAGGGCATGAGAGTCGCATTAACAATAGTGGTGGAAAGGGTGATAAGTGTGAAGCCTGTGGCTATGAACTACGATGCTCCACATCGAAGTTTTGCTCAATTGAATGCAAGTGAGAACCCTTTTGTTGTTTCTTTACTTTGATTGGTTTGTAGGTGATGTTTCTAGTTATGAAAGATTACAAACTTTTGTTTGTTGGTCAATAGTGAAAAGGAAACAATTAACGAAGCGGTTCATCCAATTTCAACTACTAGGCCTACTTGTCAACCTGTTGCTCACGTCTTCCACCCTAATTCTTTGAGGAGAAGAAAAAGGAAAGGATATCTTAAATGTCTACTTTCTTTTAGATTTTTGCATACAATCTTTGAGATCTTACTAAACTTTCGTGGCCAAACATATATTTATCTTTAATGTAAATTTTAATTTCATCATTTTACTATCATAATTTTATAGTTTTAATCTCTGTATTCCAATTTTGCATTATGTTAGGATAGTCTTGAATTGTGATTTAATTATGATTGTTTAATTCTAATTAAATTAGTATACCTTATAAAATACTATTTAAATCTAGTTAGACTAGAATAACAATTCCTAATTCTATTAGGATAAGATTCCTAATTATATTATGATAAGGTTAGTATATTTGGCACTATAAAAGGACTCTATGGGTTAAAGAATAATAATCACCTAGATTTAGAGAGAGTGATTTAGGTGTACGTGGGATAAGAGTTAAGAGTTTGAGACTGTTCTTGTAATCTCCTGATTTTTCTCTTAGTGAATTTTTCTCTGTTGCTGTGCCCGTGGACGTAGGTCATCAAAAGACCGAACCACGTAAATTCTTGTGTTCTTGTGGGTGTGCTTGATTTCTTTCTTTCTTTATTCTATTGATTGGGTTAGATCTTTGACAATTCTTTAGATACAATTTCGTAATTTTTCAACAAACTAGTATCAGGGCTTCAAGGTCTTGGGTCAATCTGAATCTCGCTATGGCAACTTCGTCGACCAAGTATGAGATTGAAAAGTTTAATGAAAGAAACGATTTCAGCCTATGACGTGTTAAGATGCGCGCATTGCTAGTGCAATAAGGACTGTTGAAGGCACTGAAGGGAAAATAGTATCTTCCTTTGAATTTATCTGATGGTGAGAAATATGACCTTATGGAGAAAACACATAGTGCTATTCTCCTAGTTTTGTCTGATGAGGTGCTAAGAAAAGTCACGGATGAAGAATCTGCTGCTGCAGTGTGGCTTAAACTCGAAAGTATTTATATGACTAAATCCCTAACGAATCGGCTTTATATGAAGCAACGATTGTATACTCTCAAGATGAGTGAAGGTACGTCTGTTAATACCTACATTAATGAATTTAATAGAGTTATTCTTAATTTAAAAAATATCGATGTTAAAATTGAGGATGAAGACCTAGCCCTAATTCTTTTATGTTATTTGCCTCCATCGTATGAAAACTTCGTGGATACTATATTATATGGCCGAGACACTCTCACTTTCGAGGATGTAAGAGCATCTTTAAATTCCAAGAAATTGAAGAAGAAAGTTGGTGGTATTGTCGTGACGTGCGGGTCCGGGAACCAGTCCGCCAGACGCGGGCAAAAATTAAAATCGCATGGGAGTCGCCACCAATCTTTTTTATCTAAGGTGTGATTGGTCACCTATTAACCCGGTTCTAATCAACGAAGTCCTAAATTAATTTTAGGCCTGTCGAAAGAACGAGAACTGGTCTACATTTTTAGAGATGGGTTCGGGAGTGCGGTTACGCACGGAGAAGGGTTAGCACCTCCGTGGCGCCCGTTCCACGAACGGTACCATTTAATCTTAAGTTATCTTAA
>NC_030851.1:18295033-18326421 GCF_000208745.1 Theobroma cacao | reverse complement strand
TACCGCCCAGCCATCCCCAATTTTTTTATTATTATTTTTATTTATTATTTATTTTATTTATTATTTATTTTATTTATTATTTATTTTATTTAATTTAATTTAAATATTTTTTTTAATTTATGCGTCTACAGGTATCCAGAATGAAAATCAAGCAGAAGGTTTGGTTGTGAATAGAGGAAAAGATAGAGATAAGGGTATAGACAGAAAAGGTAAATCTAGAGCAAAAGGGAAAATTTGTTGGAATTGTGGTCAAAAAGGGCATTTTCGTCATGACTGTACCAAATTTAAGGATGATGAAAGGTTCAATAAGTCTGAGAATACTGCAAACGTGGTTGGAGATGACTTTGATACTTGTGAGGAAACTGATAATGTTCTTGCAATTACTAATGGTAACCTGATGGATACATGAATCTTGGATTCGGCTTGTTGCTTTCATATATGTCATAGGCGTGATTGGTTTACAACTTATCAATCTGTTGATATGGGCACTGTACAATTAGGAGATGATTTCTCTCTCTCAGTTGTTGGGATTGGCACAATTCGAATTAGGATGTTTGATGGTATGGTAAGAACACTTGAGGTAAAATATGTCCCTAACATGAAAAAGAATTTAATATCCTTGAGTTTGTTAGATAAGAAGGGCTACAACTATAGTGGCCAAGATGGTGTTTTGAATGTATCTAAAGGAGCCTTAACTATCATGAAGGGCAAGTTATCCGGTGACCTTTATTGTCTAGTGAAAAACACGGTCATTGAAATTGTTTCTATGGTCTCATCTAATGATCCTAAAGATGATGTAACACATTTATGGCATATGAGATTGGGTCATATGAGCGAGAGAGAGATTAGAAAACTGAGTAAGCGTAGTTTGCTATGTGGTCAAAAGAGTGAAAAGCTAGATTTCTGTGAGCAACATATAGTGAAATTTAACACTACAACTCATCGAACCAAGAGTGCAGTAAACTACATCCATTCAGATTTGTGGGGTCCTTCTTCAGTGGCATCAAAAGGTGGATTATTATACATGTGGATCTTTATTGATGATTTTTCAAGAAAGGTGTGGACGTATCTTCTAAAGGCTATGAGTGAAGTGTTAACCACCTTTTTGCATTGGAAGGTATTGATCGAGAAGTAGACTAAGAAAAGGATCGAGAGCTTTCGAACAAACAAAGGTTTAGAATTTTGCAAAGGTGAGTTTGGTCTATTCTACAAGAATGAGAAAATCGTTAGACATCGCACTGTCAACAAAACACCATATCAAAACGATATTGTAGAATGGATGAAGAAAACACTTTTGGAGAGAGCAAAATACGTGTTCTCAAATGTTGGCCTAACCAAAGTATTCTGGACAGAAATTATCAACATGGCTTGCTACTTGGTAAATCGGTCTCCATCAACTGCAATTGAATTTAAGACTCCCAAGGAAGTTTGGTCTGGTAAGCCCACTGATTACTCTATATTGAAAGTATTTGGTTGTCCTGTTCATGTTCATGTGAGTGATGGTAAACTTGAGTTGAGGGCGACAAAGTGCATATTCCTAGGCTATGCATATGGGGTGAAGGGTTATCGGTTGTGGTGTACTGATTGTAAGTTTCCCAAGTTTATGGTGAGTTGGGATGTTACCTTTGACAAGTCTGCATTACTTTGTGAGATAAAGTCTAGAATTGCAAACACATCAGACCAAGAAGTTGGCAAGCAGGTGGAGCTTGAAATCAATGCTCTTGTGACAGTGCGGGATGATAATGAAATCCAGAAAGAATTGCAAGAGGTACAAGAATTGGTGTCTCAACAAAGCATTACTTGTATTGATGGTGATTCTGATTCTTATGTTTTATTTGTGGAAGTAGAGATTGATGAGCCTTACTTTTATCATGAGGAAATTACATATGCCGAGTCTTCTAAGAAGATTGAGTCTCTACATTGGGATCAAACATGGGAGCTTGTGAAAACACCTAAAGTTACTATTGAAGTTGGCTTAGTGTGTGAAGGAGGTGCAAACATTAGTCGTAATGTGGTTGGCTTCTCCAAATCAGATTTTGCTAGTGATCTAGATAGTAAAAGATCTCGAATGGGGTATGTGTTCACTCTCTCAGGGTCTGCAATCAGTTGGAAAGTAATAGCTGCTTTGTTTACAACTGAAGTTGAATATATGACTGTGACCGAGACTGTGAAGGAGGCCTTATGGCTTCGAGACTTGGTTAGTGATCTTTGTTTTGGACAAGAATCTAGATGTGAGATTGTAGTAAAGAAAATAGTTACAGATGAAAATTCGGTAAATATGCTAACTAAGTCAGTTTCTGGGATAAAGTTCAAGCATTGCTTGGACTTGATCAGTGTTCGTAGTGCTTGAGGCTCATTGGGGCAATGGCGGTGTCGACAAAGATTGGTTTGTAAGGTGAAGCTTGGTGAATTCAAGCCTAAGGTGGAGATTTGTTAGGATAGTCTTGAATTGTGATTTAATTAGGATTGTTTAATTCTAATTAAATTAGTATACCTTATAAAATACTTTTTAAATCTAGTTAGACTAGAATAAAAATTCCTAATTCTATTAGGATAAGATTCCTAATTATATTAGGATAAGGTTATTGTATTTAGCACTATAAAAGGACCCTATGAGTTAAAGAATAATAATCACCTAGATTTAGAGAAAGTGATTTAGGTGTACGTGGGATAAGGGTTAAGAGTTTGAGACTGTTCTTGTAATCTCCTGATTTTCTCTTAGTGGATTTTTCTCTGTTGTTGTGCCCGTGGACGTAGGTCATCAAAAGACCGAACCACGTAAATTTTTGTGTTCTTGTGACTGTGCTTGATTTCTTTCTTTCTTTATTCTATTGATTGGGTTAGATCTTGAACAATTCTTTAGAAACAATTTCGCAATTTTCCAACACATTATTTATTAAAAAAGATTTTAAGAACAACTGATAAACGTAATTAAAATCATGCTTTAACTTGAATGATGTGACATTTGGCGCGTTAAAATGGATTAATTTTTTTACTACATAACACATATTAGCTTAAAACACATCATGTTTTATTTTTAATTATTTAATAATTATTATTTTTAAAAATCTAAAAAAAATATTTTAAGTATTTTTATTGGAAATAAGTTTTCTTTTACTAATATGCATTAATCATCAAATGAACAAATAAATAAATAAATAACCCATGCAATCGAATTTAATTATAAACTTTAACACCATTATCGATTATCAAGAAATTATAGTAGCAATATTGAGATAGTGAGAACCAAATTCAAACTTTCACCTTTATTTTCTTATAATCTTATAATGGAAATAAAAATCATTTGATCAATAAAACTATATTAGCATAATTCACAAATCACATTCAGCTTATTTTAGAGGAATGCATGATTCAATAGTAATCAAAATCAATAATCACCCTTGATCCTTAATAAAAGATGAAATTCAAGATTTTTTTAATAAAATCTTGGTGCAATTAAGCCATTAAAATTAAACTAATAATTGGTGCCCTGAAACTACTAACAAGTCACTTAAACATAGTAAGTAGGCAAAAAAAAAAAAAAGTCCATGGAGTAAAATAGTTTCCTTAATATATGAAGAAGAATCTAAAGTAACATTTTCATGAATAGATGGGTTTTCATATCTCAAAATAAATGAGATCCAGACTTACATTTTACACACATGTCCATCACAATGATGGAAGAATAAGAAATAAATCGATTACTTATGATATAAAGGAATGGCTAGAAGCTTCACATAGATGAGAGAAAGGGGAAAAGAATGAATGAATTGAATGTAGAATAGTCACAGATTCAACCAATCTATAAATCACAATGCAAGCCTTACTTGGTATACTAAGAAGCAAAGATAGTAATTTGTTGATTTGGTGAAACTACCAAAATACTACTTAACCAAGCTAGTTCGCATTTTCCTCTCAATGAGATTGTATGGCATATGAGCCGTCAACAATCTTGCAAGAAAGTACAAGAGATAACAAACCCCTTTGGCCATGTCCATTCTTTTTTGCTTGCTTGGGAAAACACGTTTTTCTTTTTACTGTCAAATGTTGATGTTCATGGCTTAGCTACAATAATAGAAAACCCGCACAGCGTATATGGATCACCAGGGGAAAGCCAAATTAACAAACGGAGGTCTGACAAATCTTTGATTATAGCAGAATGCAAGCTTCAATTAGCAAACATTAGGTGTAGCTCCAGCTGACAATGATCAGCTTCCTTCAATTGAGCCTGGGGCCACAGCTCTGAAGCACTTGGGGTGCACCTCGTGCCCACATTCCAGACACTGGTAAGCCCAACCGGAACCCTGATCACAGTTCTTGCATTTGTTCCTCCCATGATTTGATTCCTATACTCTCTTCACAAATAACACTTCTATTTTGACCAGACATAAACATTTGCTTGAACATTTGATGGAAGAGTACTAAAAAATTCTGTTCAAAAAGTAAAGAGTACTCACTAAAATTATCCGAAGAATAAAATCTTCACACTTTTCTTGCCCTTCCAGAACAAACTCATGCATTTGATCCTTTTCTATGTAAAGATTATTTCTGTCGAAAACTTAACAATGCATTGCAACAAAAGAAAAGTTTTCTCCATATATTTCTACGTTCTTGAAAATAACCAAACAAACCTAGAGATACTCTCTCTACATTCGAAATGTTTGAAGAAATTAACAATAAAAACTGGACATGTAGGATTCTTTTATTTTATCTTTTCCCTTTTGCCAAACAAATCTTTTCTTTCTCCATTTTGATAACAATCATCGTGAGTGTGAATATGAGGGTAACATTATGCCATGGATAATAGTATTTCAACTGCATTGGAAGGATTAGTTACTGTTTTTCTTTTTCTTTTTTGACGTGTTATTGGGTCTGCTAAGCTTAATTATTTTTCTCTTCTAACTCACAGCTTTTGCAAGAGAAGCTGCCAATCCCGTTCTTAATCGGGAAGAAGAAGATGCTAACATTTTAAATGATCTAACAATATTAACATTGCCGAAGAGGCCGGGAATGAAGACCAGAATGTTGGCCAGCAAAGGGAAGAAGAAGAAGGTGTGGATGATAACCAAGATGAAGAAGAAGAAGACAATGGGGACCCAGAAGAAGAAGAACCTGATCCCCTGCCTGAAGTGGGTAATCTAATATGGGTTCTCAGAGAAGAAAATGGACCGAGGAGTGCTCCAAATCCAGTTCTCTATAATCAAGACCCAGCTGATTTTTGGGATGTGATTTCTGCAGGATATATCGACTTTGATTATTGTGAATCTTGGGATGACTTGAAATATGCTCTGCACGACTTATGAGTACAAATGGATCCAAACAATCAGAAGATTGAATCTCATGATCTTATAATGGAAAACCCATGGCCAATGTGGACATTGACTTAGAAAGGGATCGCTGATAATGAAGCTATTAATGCGCTGAATGAGAATGACGCTTGGGAGAAAATTTCTGCAAATCTTAAGGAGGTTCGTGCTTTTCCTGATGATGACCCAGTACCGCCACCAAGAGTATTCTGACCAGTTATGTAAGTACTGGTTAGTGTTCAGGCTGCATGCTATGTTTTTCTTCTTGTTGATGACCCAGTACCGCTGCCAGGAGTATTCTGATCAGTTATGTAAGTACGGGTTAGTGTTCAGGCTGCATGCTATGTTTTTCTTCTTGTTGAACAGTTATGAAGGTATGGTGTTTGTTATATATATATAAGTTGAACAGTTAGTTAATATATAAGTTGAACAGTTATGAAGGTGTGGTGTTTGTTACATAGGGTACTGCCAAGTAGTCAGCAGGGTTTTTCAATAGTTAATATATAGGGCACTGGCAAGTAGTCAGCAGTATCGGGTCTTTCAATAGTTAAACTAAATTAGTGTTGGTGATATGTGGTTAATTTATTTGTCCATGTAATTGTGTTCATATTTTAGTAATTTAAGATATTATTAAATTTTAATATTATTGGTATCTTAATATTTAGGTTTATATGAGTTTTCATTTTCTTATTTATTTTATTTTATTTTTATTATTATTTTATCTTTCATCTTTTGTTTACTTATTTATTCTTATTTCATTAAGTGTTAATTGGATCAGTGTTGAGTATGTCCAAGCGTGACAATACCAGTGGAGATTTTTAGTCCCTCGGAACGCAACCCCCTTACAGACAGATCACACTTCATAGGTACCGTTTACGTCACGCGGAGTCTCGCTCAGAACACGAACCAACTTATTAGAAAAGAACAAAAAGGAGTGCTCCACTCCGACAAAGGAGTGATCCAGAATAGATCAAACAAATTAATCAGGTTCAAATTTAATAATCAAGAATTAAAACCAAATCATCTAAAGAACATTCTGGACCTGGAAATCAGCCAACGGTTGGCAGAGGGATTTACAAATCCCTTGCACAAATAAAAAGAGAAATTTTTCAATACAAAAGGGGAGGCCGGATCTCAACGAAAACAGGAGAAAAAATTTAAAAACCTAGATCTATCAACCGGCACAATACCACAATCACAAAAAAAAAAAAAACCAAAAACTTAAAAAACAAATGGGAAGCAGCGCCTTGAGTTTTAAAGCTTTTGGGGAGAGAAGCATCATTAAGTTTCGGCTAGTGAGGAAAGCGGTTTTTTTTTTCAAGGTCGGCGGTGGCTAAGGTTTTGGGAGAAGGTTTGGAAACAGTGGAGGTGAGAGCTTCGGCGGTAGAGAGAGGGGAGAGAAGTTGCCGCTAGAGAGAGAAAATGAAAAAGAAAGAAGGGGAAAGAGGTTCTTTTTACCGCTAGGGCTTTGGATGAGTAAGTGCCAAAACGGCACAGCTTTGCTAAGGCCTCCTTGTGGAAGGAAGAGCACCTAAACAACCTGAACGGTGCGTTTTGAAGAGGCTTGGAAGGCCGGTGCAGCAGGCTTTTCTTTTCCTTCATGGGCGGGTTTCCTTGGGTTGTTCCTAACCCAAGTGAAGTAAAGTCTTACCCCATTGATCGTGGATTTGGACTGATTTATTGGGGTTTGCCCATTTTATTTAGTTAAAAATCTACTTAAATAGAATAAAAAATATCATGAAAAACTACATAATGTTTTAGAGCAGAAAAAATCAAAGAAAAATAATAATAAATAGAAAGCTGTAAATAAAAAAAATAGATAAATATTTAGTTATAAAAGAGTAAATTTAGGTAGGTAAAAAGGATATACAAGAATGAATAAATGTTTACATATAAAGAAGAAAATATTTCTGTACAAAAATAGATTTAAGCATGTGTATGACATATAAAAAAAAGAGAGAGAAGAAAACGAAATATCTAAAGAATGCCTTTTAGGTAAAAGAAGAATAATATAATAAATGTAGAAATCTATAAATATTTAGTTGTAAGAAAAATGTATTTAGGTAGATAAAAATATATATCTATATAAAGTAAATAAATATTTGGTTATAAAATAATGATGATAATGAATTAAAATATAAAAGGTAAATATTTAGTCATAAAAAATAGGAATAGTAGGAAATAGAATAGAAAAGGAAGTAATATTTAGGGTTCGTAGTTAATATACGTACACATATGATAGTACTAATGGAGAGAACACTAAATTATATCGATGATGGAATATTTATTTAGAAGGCAAGAAATCACATTCTCGAATGAATTTTTCTAAACAAGGGATTTCGATTAAAGCTTGACCAGTACGATGAAAGGGTTTTAATTTTAAGTTTCAATAAAAATAATAATAATATATATATATATATATATATAAATAATAGAATAGCTAGTCAAAAAGAAAATATGATAGGTTAATAAAAATTTAGGAAAGAAGTTGAGTTATAAAAAATATACATAAGTGATAATGATTCTGAAATAAAATATTTGATTAAAAAATAGCATTTAGGTAAAAGGAAAATATATATCGTAAAAATAGACAAATACTTAAATATAAAAAATATATAATAAAATAAAATATAGTTAGATGAAAATAATAAATGTAAAATAATATTTCATGATATATATACAAAGATAAAGAATTTTCAAAGAGATAATAAAAGAGTTGCAAGCAAGTTAAGTAATAACGAATATGAAAAATTATAGGCACATTACACATCATTGTTGCATCGTTAAATGTCATTGCATGTAAATGTATTGTATGCACAAGTTGAAGTCTTGATGATGGGACTTTTCGAGAGAGCTAGCGAAGACGAGTTCTTTCAAAATATTTCCTAAATGAAAAGACACATTCGAGTTCCATCAGTACGATGGGAGGGCTCGGAGAATATCCTTAATAAAAGGCTTTTGCTCGTGTTAGGGATTGCATTCACAAAAATATTGTTTTTACTTACAAACGACTATCCTAATGATGGGATTTATTTGTTAAACTAGCGAATGAGAGTTTCCCGGGTAATTTCCTAAGTAAGAGAATATCCTTGGATTCCACCAATATGATGGGTGGATTCAGGAAATATTCTTAATAAAAAGTTTTCATTTGGCATTATCTGGATTTTATGCCATGAATTTCAGAATTGCATCATGTGCACATCACACCAGTAAAACCAAATAAAATATTTTAACTTGTTAATAGAATAAAAGATTAATTAAATAAATAAAATTAAAGAAAAGAAAATAAAATCAATAGTTTAGGTTATAATTGGATAACATATGATTAAATGGTGTTGTTCGTAGAATAGGTGTCCCAAGGTGCTAATCATTCCATGTGCCTAACCGTACTCCTGAACCCAACTCTAATAATTTGTATACCAAGTCATCGTTTTTTAGATAGACCTAAAATTAATTTAAGATTTCGTTGAATAGAACAAATTTAATAGGTAGCCAATCGCACTTAGTAAAAAAGATTGATGGCGACTCCTTAGATTTTCACGTCTAACGAATAGGTTTCCGAACCTGCACATTACAACACCATGATTGATTTTGGTAAACATAACAAATCAAATAACATTAAATGCACACATCTTAACACTTAAGCATATCCATAGTTTTATAAGATAACTTTGTAGAAAGTGTAGATGTGTTTAGGAGAATGCATACATGTATAAATAAAAAGTTATATCAACCAAAATAACATTAAAAAATTAATATTTATTTTTTTGTAAAAGATTTTAAAATAATTCGTATCTTGTCAAACTAACCAGCAATAATTCTTAGCTAAAAAATATAAAAGGTTAATATTAGTAAAGTAATATCTTTTAAATTTTAACATAAATGTATGAAGATAAGGATAAAAATACATATAATTGATATTAGCCTTTTATAATTGTTATATTAGTTCCATCTTCCAACTGTAATTGGTTTTTTATTAACATATGTTCCTAAAAATTAATTTTATTATTTATTTATTCGATAAATAAATTGTTATATGATTTATTGTTTCACACCTATTACATTTTAATAGGTATTTTATTCAATTATGACATATAGATATGATAATAAATTATTTAATAACATTGTAGAAAAATTATTTTATTAGTTGATGAACTATTAAGTTGAAAATTATAGTTTTTTAGCTCTTTGTTTATTAAATTGTTTAGGGTTATAAATGTGACAAAATATTTAATGCTCACACTTGTTATATCTCAATCAAAAGATAGAATACTTTAACTTCTCTCTTTTTCTTTCCTAAAACTGCGTTCTTGTAGAATCTTTTTACACTCTCAAAAATCTTAATTATAAAACTCTAAATATAGGAGAGAGAGAGAGAGGAGAGAGAGAAGAGGTAGAAAGACAGAAAGGAAGGAAAAAATAAGAAAAAGATGCTTTTATAGCGAGGGATTTGAAGAGTGTAAGAAAGTTCCAAAACGACGTAATTTTAAGAAAAAAATAAGAAACAAAAAAAAAATAAAAGTAACAATTACTAAAAGTAAGGGCTTAAGCATGATACTAAGGAGTTTAGTGTTCTTACTAAAGGTCCTAAATTCAAACTTTAGCAAGAGCATATCATATTTTGGAGGAAGATAGTAACGTTGCATTCTCTAGGGGTGGGCAGCGGTCGGTTGCAACCGAGCAACTGACCGCAACCGTTAGTCGATCCAATCGACCTCATTGACTGATTAGCTCAGCCCTCGAGGGGGACTCATTCCCCCCCGAACCGACCGAATAACCGACCGGTGATGTGGTTTGGTTTTCAATGGGGGTGGAAATATAGAAATTCCCTTCATTAAACACCCCCCCCTTCCCCCTCGCCCCCCCATAAGGGTAAAGGTGTAAAAGTAGCAGACCCTAAACCAGCTCTCCCTCTCATACTAAACCCTAAACCAACAGCCAAAATTACTGGTGCTTCTCAGTCAAAATTATTGGTGCTTCTCAGTCAAAATTGCTACCACTGCAAGGTAAACCATAGTTTTTTTTCGTTAGTTATTTTGTGAAAATAAGCAGAGAAAGAAAGTTTGAGAGATTATGAATATTATTTTTTTATTAAAATTCATGCTAGAGAGAAAATATGTTAGAGATTATGAGTATGATATGTTGTTTTTTGCTTGTAAAAATTAATTTTGTTCCATTTTTATATTTTAAGTTTACTATTTCGATTCTTGCTTCCTTGAGTGTTGCTTGTTGTACACTGCACAAACTCTCTTTGACAAGTAATTGAACTAATTAAAATCTGGCACATCATTTGATTGAAATTTCTCAACTTGTTCCTTTAATGGTAGGTCCGAATCCAATAGCTTAAACATTATTATAAAACCCAAAAAGTAAGAAAGTTACTACTTCTATGTACTACTATCAAAGAAATAAGGATGCTGGCAACTGGTAGTTAAAGTGCATGTGCTTCACAGGGTTGGGCTGGTTGGCAAAATAAATGAACAAATAAACAAATAATCTGGGTTTATTTTTAATTAAAATAATTGGTAATATGTTAGAATTAAACATTAAGAATTATATTTGAGAATTAATGTTTAGAATTATTGTTTAGATTTTTAATTAAAATGATTGGTAATATGTTAGAATTAAATATTAAATATTATATTTGAGAATTAATGTTTAGAATTATTGTTAAGATTTTTAAGTAAAATGATTGGTAATATGTTAGAATTAACTATTAAATATTATATTTGAGAATTAATGTTTAGAATTATTGTTTAGATTTTTAATTAAAATTATTGGTAATATGTTGGAATTAAACATTAAATATTATATTTGAGAATTAATGTTTACAATTATTATTTGAATTTTTAATTAAAATGATTGGCAATATGTTATAATTAAATATTGGAAATAATATTTGGGTATTACTTTTTTTTTTTGTAGATGTCAACTAATGAGGAAACAAATTTCACAACTAATGAGACACCAACACCAACACCATCAACATTTACACCTCATGTTACTGTTAGTTCTACCGACCCCAACAAAATGTGTGAAGTTGTAAGCAAGGTGTCGAAGTAAAAGGAGTCATCTCAATCTACATCGGTTGTGTGGGATCACTTCACCAAATTTGTTAATAAAAAAGGTAATAAGAAAGCTAAATGTTTTTATTGTGGTAAAGATTTGTGTGCTGATACAAAAAAGAATGGAACATCTTCTTTGAAAAATCATATTAAAGTTTGTCCTAAGTTGAAATTGGTGCGTGATAGTAAGGAGAAAAGGAAGATGGAATTAGTTTTTGCTTTAGGAAGGGATGGGTTGGGTAGTTGGAAGTTTGATTAAGAGGCAATTATGAGGAGTTTAGCTAAGATGATTATTTTAGATGAATTGCCTTATAAGTTTGTGAAAAATGAAGGATATAGGAGACATAAACAAAGTATGTCCTAGATTTCGTATACCTTCATGATGGACTGTTACTAGGGATTGCTATAAGGTTTATACTGATGAAAAAACTAGAATGAGAAAATTGTTAAGATCATGTCCTAGTAGAATGTGTCTCATCACTGACACATGGACTTCGATTCAAATAATTAATTATATGTGTCTAACATCCCATTTTATTGATAATGATTAGAAGTTGCAAAAAAGAATTCTGAATTTTTGTCCTATCACTAGTCACAAAGGTGAGACCATTGGTAAGGCAATTAGTCAACGTTTGGGAGATTGGGGGATCTAAAAGATTTTTTCTATCACTGTTGATAATGCTAGTTCAAATGATGTTGCAGTAGGGCATTTGAAGAAAAAAATTTAATGTTGTGAGAATTAGTATTTTAAAGGGTAGATTTTTTCATGTGAGATGCATTGTTCATATTGTGAATCTTGTGGTCTCTGATGGATTGAAGGATATGATACATCAATTGCTCGTGTTAGATGGGCAGTGAGATATATTAGACAATCCCCTGCTAGATTAGCCAAGTTTAAGGAGTGTTCTGTTAGTGCAGGAGTTGAGAGGAAATGTTTATTGTGTTTAGATGTGAGCACTAGATGGAATTCTACTTTTTTGATGTCGGATACAACTTTGAAATTTCAGAGGGCTTTTGCATCATTCGAATTATGTGATAATAGCTACATACTTGAGCTCATAAGGTTGGGAGATGGGGTGCCCGATGACAGAGATTGGGCAAATGTTAGGAGGATTTCTCGTTTTTTGAGAGAATTTTATGATTTGACTTTGAGTGTTTCAGGCACATCTTACATAACTGCTAATTCTTTTTTGGATTCCATTTCTGATGTGTATACTACTTTGATTGAATGGCAAAATGGTGATGATGCTGATTTACAGTCCATGGCAATTAGGATGAAAGAGAAATTTGACAAATATTGGGAGAATGTGGAGAAAATGAATTGGTTTTATTTATTGCTGCTATACTTGATTCGAGGAAAAAGCTTTCTTATGTTGAATTCACTTTGCTAGACATGTATCCTCCAACTCAAGCTTCAATGATGTTTTCTTTGGTGACACAAAGAATGGATGAGTTGTTTCGTTGTTATAGAAATATGTTACAACCTCCAGCTCGTGATGTTGGTGAAAGTGGTCAAGAGTGTCCAACGTCCATGGATCAAGGCACTAATGGTGGTTGTAGTGATAATATTGCTTCGACTTTGTTTGGAAAGGACACAGAACGGACTAAAAAAAGATTGGATAGGTTCAAGAAGCACTGGTTAAACACTAGATCAAAAGAACTGAAAACGAAATTGGAGAAATATTTATCTAAGCTTGTAGATGATGAGGGTTTCAATGATGATGAATTTGATGTTCTCATGTGGTGGAAACTTAATCAGTTTAGGTTTCCTGTACTTGCCGCTATTGCTCGTGATGTTTTGGCTGTTCCCGTATCAACAGTTGCTTTGGAATCTGCTTTTAGTACCGGTGGACGTGTGCTTGATGCATATAGGAGTTTTTTGACTCCTAAGGTCGTGCAAGCACTTATTTGTGCTCAAGATTGGTTACATGGATTGGCACGTGGTGATTCGGATTTGATTGAAAATGATTTGGACGAGCTTGATAAACTTGATTTTGGTAACTATTTTATTTATAATTTAATTTATTTGATTTGTCAAAAATTAATTTACCATATTTGTTATTTTATTTTTTAGAGTTGGCTACTATTGCGTTGGAGACAATAGCTGAGTCTGAGCCTGAGTCAGACTAACATTTTCAGGTAATGTTATCATTAGGTATTATGCAATATTTATATGTTATTTATAATTCATTTAGGTTATCTTACCACAAAAATTTCAAATATTTTATATTTACTTTAAACCTTTTTAGGAGCATGTTCTTCAAAATCATTAAAAATTGAAGTTGGAGGTTGGAGCCTTGGAGATTTATATTTTGAAATTTAGTAATTTATGTCATTAAGCTTTAAGTTGTGGAATTCTTCTTTGTTTATTTATTGTATGAAGATTAATGTTAATTTTTTTATGATCATATTTAATTATAGAACTTTTGAAACTAATGTTTATTTATCATATAAAGATTAATGTTTATTTATTGCATGAAGATTAATATTATTAATCATTTGAAAAAATAAATAAATAGGTCAAAAAGATTACCTAAAATAACTTTTTGTAAGAAATTATATAAAAAAGGTTCATGTCAAACAAAAAAAAGGACCAAATTATTTAATTATATCAAAAGTAGAAATCTTTGTGATCTATATACAAAAAAAGTATCATTGTTTCAAAATTTGATTTACCTTGCTTTATAAAGTGACAATATTCCATCCTTAAATAATTCAATTTGAATTACTACTAGCACTCATGAAAAAATAAGAGCATGAAACAATTTAGCAAGACTATTATTGGCCTTTCCGTCCTTGAACAAATTAATGCCATTGTGTTTGGCTGTTTGCTGCTCATGGATTGATAATCATTATTAGCCCATAGATGATGGATCCTTAATCATTATTAACAAGATCATTATTAGCCCATGGATTCTTCACAGCCCAAGTCAACTCCATAGATCCTTCATAGCCCAAGTCAACATTCACAGCCCAAGTCAACCTCATTAAACCTTCACAGCCCAAGCCCAAATTGAAGTCCACTAAACTCATAAAAACCGAACCGAAATCGATCGAACCGCCACCTTTAAAAATCGATTGAAATCGACTTCAGCCCTAGGTGGTTTGATCAGTTAGAATGCTTGATTTTGTTGGTCGATTTTAGAAAAAATGGAACCGAAAATTGAAAAAATCGAGGTTTGCACACTCATAGCAGTATCTTAACATGCCATGTGGCAGCCTTTTAACATGCCATATGGCTCCCACATGTTGACGTGGCATTACCGTGTCAACAACTTGAGCTTTTATGTTGATGTGGCACTGTTATGTTATCAATAGTCACGAAATACCTAAAATGTCGTAGTCTTTTAACATACCACGTGGCGTCTTTTTAACATACCACATGGCATCTTTTTAACATGCCACGTGGCTCCCACATGTTGACATGGCACTACTATGTCAACAACTTGAGCCGTAATGTTGACATGGCATTGCCATGTCACTTAACATGCTGACGTGGTAGTCCCACGTTATCAACAATCACGAAATACCTAAAATCAATAGTGTAATGTCTAAGTTCTAAAGACATAATGATTAAGTTATGCAATGCCTAAAAATCAGTCTCGCATTACTTAAAAACTAGAGATACAATGTCTAAAACTAGTCTCGCAATACCTAAAAACCAATAACACGATACCTAAAAACCAGTTTTACAATGCCTAATAACTAATTGATTTGTTTTTCTAGTGGTCAGGTTTAAATTACCAAAGTCATACGATATTTACTTTACAGATATTTCTAATCAATTTCAACTCTTCAATTTTGGAATTCTTTTCTATGAATATAAACCAATAAACCTAAACATCTCTACTTTTTGGAATGGTGAGACAGAGCTGAATGGCGAGATAAATCAATAAGAGAGGGAAATGGGAATTTACTTTTGGACTTTTGTTGAACTAGTGAGGTAATGTCTAAAAACCAGTCTTACAATGCTTAATAACTAATTGATTTGTCTGCTCGCAGCTAAGTTTAAGCTGCCAAAATCATACGATATTTTAATTTACAAATATTTTTAATCAATTTCAATTTTTCAACTTTAAAATACTTTTTTATGAATATAAACCAATAAATCCAAATATCTCCACTTTTTGAATAACGAGAGAGATATGGCAAGATAAACTGATAAAAGAGAGAAATTGGGATTTATTTTTGGATTTTTGTCTGAATGGTGAGATAATTTAATTTGTCTAAAATTATTTAAAGGGTATTGTTATCAATTTTAAAAAATTAAATAAAAATAATTAAAATTATAATAAAAGGTATTTTTAAACAGAATCTACAAGGGGAGCGAAATTTCCTCTTCTTCTTATTCATCTTTCTTCCCTAATTTTTCTTTCTGTAGGGTCGCCTCCCCTCTCGTTGAGGTTTTTGGATCTCTCGCGCTGGTCATAGAATTTTGTTTTGTTTGTTTGTTTGGGCGTGTGTTTTCAAATATTGCTTGGTTTAGAAAATTTGGATGTTACTGCAAATTTTGGTACGCAGCAATCGCTTGTTCACCCCTCCGACCCAAAGGAGTATCGTTTTCCAATTTTCACATTCCAAGTCTGTAGGCTTGCATAATTTCCTTAACACGGATGGAAATCTATCTCTTTGAGTCCCCAGAAAAAAAAAAAAAAGTCCTGATTCTTTGTTTCGTTCTTAATTTCTTTGATTGTTGGCGGTATTGGCAACAAGCATCAGTAATTGATCAGCTAGGCTATTTCTGCCTATTACGTGTTTGTCACAATTTCACTAGAAGGAGACTGTAAGAAAAGGATAAACGGTTGCTAATTTCTTGCTTGAAAATGCGAATCCAGACCTTTAAATCGTTATTAAAGCAACTAAATCCATGCCAAATCATTGGTATTCGATCCAAAACATCCTCTGCCCAGTATGTGGCATCGAGAGCTAGAGACCCTACATTTGAGAAGCTAATGGACAAGTACAAAAGCCTTCTCAAAGTCATTGCAATACAAGACCTTATCCTTGCAAATCCCACTAATAACCCTCCTTCTGTCTCCCTTGATTTTCTATCCAGGCTCTCCCAAAATCTCCATCTAAACCGTGGAGCTGTCTCTTTTCTCCGTAAGTACCCTCATATTTTCCACATTTTCTATGATCCCAATAAGTCCCAGCCGTTCTGTAGATTGACTGATGCTGCTATTGATATTTCCCGCCAAGAGGCAGATGCTATCAGCTCTTCTTTAATTGTTGCTGTTGACCGCTTAGTTAGGCTTTTGTCTATGTCGACAACTAAATCATTGCCTCTCCGGGCAGTTTTTAAAGTTTGGAGGGAACTTGGGCTGCCAGATGACTTTGAGGACTCGGTGATAGCTAGGAACTCGCACTTATTTAGGCTCTCTGATGCAGATGAACCTAATACTCATATCTTGAAACTGGTTGATGAAATGCATGATAAAAGTTTTGTGGCCTCTGTTGAGAATTGGCGAGTTATGGAATGTTGTAAGGAGGACTGCAGTGTTGATAGAACAGAAATTCAATATGGATTTAAACACGGCTATCCACCGGGCATGAGATTGAGCAAGGTTTTTAAGGCTAAGGTTAAGGAATGGCAAAGGTTGCCATATGTGGGTCCTTATGAGGAGATCGGAGAAAAGAAGAGGACTAAGACAGGAATAATGGGATTAGAGAAACGGGCAGTTGCAATTGTTCATGAATTCTTGAGTTTGACAGTGGAGAGGATGGTGGAGGTGGAGACGATCAGCCATTTCCGGAAATCTTTCGCCATTGATTTGAATATAAGGGATTTGTTCCTCGACCACCCAGGGATATTTTATTTGTCAACCAAGGGAAAAAGACACACTGTTTTTCTAAGAGAAGCATATGAAAGGGGCCATTTAATTGACCCAAATCCAGTTTATAATATGAGGAGAAAGCTTCTAGATCTTGTTATGCTGGGACGCCGAGGTATGCTTAATAATGCATCAACGTCAGTGGAAATTTGGCAGACCAAGAAGCCTTGCTTGCAAGATGGGAGCAGAGAATAAAGGCTTTAATTCTAATTATTTTGACTTGTTCATTTTCAACTTCAAGCGTGCAGTAAATTACTGGTTGCTCTTATTCCTCTGCATTGTGGTTCTAAGCTGTTTTGCAGACTAGGCATTGATTTTATGACTAATTTTGAGCCTTGCTTACATACCTGCATCCGCCGCTATAAGGAGGTGGAAATTGATAATAAACTCAAACTGCTTAAGCAAGGTGGTGAATCTCTCCTAGACATGCACACATACTTCTCTTCCGAATTGCAGTTTCATTGTCAGGTTTTAATTTCTTGAGCTACTTTTAAATTATTGAGACTTGTATATGATGCTTGGATGTGGATGAACACCACTTCTGTCTCACTATGTCCCTTTTAAGATGCTCTACTTTGTTGCACCTGCCCATTTAGTGAACGTTTTATATCTCTTTGTTTATTTGGTTTCATGTATAGCAGCAGTAAGACATTTCTAGCAGAATTAAGAGATTGTGCTTTAGGCTATCAGTGGTGAATGAAGAAATGTTTCTGATAGCTATTGATACTTATTCTGATGGTATTGATGTTTCTGATTGTACTTTTTGTATCTTGTCTGTGTCAGTTTGTAGAATAAGATTCTAGATCAAGCTGTTTTATTTGGGTAGCCAATATAACATTGACGTTCATTCTTATCCTTCCCACAGCATGCTAGGCTAGGATAAATTTATGCTTGTAGTGAAGCAAGCTAAATTACTTTATTACTAGTAGGATAAATGTATGCTTAAATTGTACAAATTTATAGGCTACGTCCTAGTTCTCCCAACTCTTAGGCAGCCTTATAACAAAGAAGGGGGCCAGGAATGGTCACAATTGCTTGCTTGCAATATCAAGGAAAATATACCATGATTAACCTCAGTAAACAATTGTAATGCTCGACTTGGATGTATGATGAAAAAGAATGCATGATCAGGACATTAAACATACCAATCAATGCTCCAAGAGTGTAAACCTCACAATTTGATTCGCACTTGTCTCTTAAGAATTCTCAACGGTTTGAGTTGGTTGGTTCCCAGGACTAGAATCAAACCTTAACCTGCCCAATAATCCTGCCTTACATTACTAGCTTGTGGAAATCTGATATACTCTCCACCCATTTGATTTTGTACGCAAATAACATCATCTCAACAAATTTTAAAAAAATCCATGGTGAAGCTGACAGCTTAAACCACAGTTGATAAAATCTTTTTGGTAGTTTTTACCAAGGGCAGAGGGAATGTTCATTGATTTCAGTGGGATAGAGAAAACAACCATCTTTTCCTTGCAATGCAGCCATTTCGAAAATAAAAATAGATAAAAAGGAGAATTTTTCTTACTTTTCTAAAAGAACAAGTACTAAAGTGCCGGTTACATCAAGATATTGTTCAACGCAGCCAAAAAACACTAGTGGCATATTATGGAGATGTATTCACTTATTCGAAAGGTGCTTGTTCAGAGAGGTCAAAACAAACATATATAGTCAGATTGCTGGAATCGGATTCCTCTCTTCATAACTGCTGAAGCTTTCATCAATCTTAAGCATCACGAGCGGGCAAGCATCTGTGCGAAATGGAGGAAGAATCATGCTTTACATCAGATTCGAAAAAAGAAGAAGAAATGCAAAGCGGCCACTAAAACGATAACAAGGATATATTCATTAGGTTAACGTCCGTCCTTTGAGCAGGAAATGAATAAATTCTATAAAATCACACAGTCCTGAAGCCAGCGCAATAAATAAATTAACAGATCAGAGTTTTGCTGATTATCTGGGAGCCAAGACATCATGAGCAGTGGCGCCAATAATAACACACCATTTTGGCCGACTTGGCGATCTGGACATGACTATGGTGCCTATGCTCCTACCAACAGCAATGATCCGAACCGCATCGAGCCTATTTTTCGTCATTCCCTTCCCTTCCAAGCCACTGCAGTAAGTATTTTTCTCCTCCAGCCAAGAAAAGTTTGGCTGAAAGTACCAAAAAAAGTCAAAGAACGATACCAAGATTTTGTGGAAATTTTAAGGCTCGATGTGAAAATTGTTTGTTCCATGTTTGTGATGTAACTGGTTTGCTTTAGTGTTCTTTGTTTCTCTTGATGTTACTGGTTGTTTATTGTGGTGTATTTTTAAGGATGCCAGTAGAGGTTCAAGGGACCCTTGGCAGATGCCAGAGGAGAGAGTGACAACACGACCTTTCAGCTTGTCAGGGTAATCACTTATTTTCATTCGTGTTTGCAACTTACAAATGGAAACATAAAGGCAAACATAATGCGTTTCTCATAGCTAAAGGTTAAATTGGCGGATCTGTTCATATTGTGATGAGCAGTAGATTAATCAGATTCTAAGTATGCATTGGGAACCGAACTAAACTTTGCAATTCTGGAAACGTTGTCGAAAGCTATAATTTCTACCAAGTCAGCTCACTTTAACGGTACTTCACGACCTAAACGAATTATTTCCTTTATGGAAATAGAACTTATGGTAGGCTTGTATGGCTAGCTTCCGGCTTATTCTCAGCAAACCCTCTCTCATTTCCGCCAATCTGAAATTTTATACGTTGTAGAGGCTGTGAAAATGATTTGTGAAAGAACCAGTGTTAAGATTATGATAACTTAATCTAAATTTTGACTGGCAGAAGTAGCATTTGCTCAAATATTTATGCAATTTCTATGCAATCATCGTTTTTATTGCATAACTTTTCCAATTTTAGTTGATTTGTAATTACCATAGCCAACACAATACTGCAGTTTCCCAGATCTTCCACGTACTCGTACTCCAGTGCAAATTGTATGGCTTGACAATGTCCCAGCAAGGGCGGTAAATCCCAGGTTCTCAGGACCCCTTCAAAGGTTCACAGTCCAGCAAGTACAGCTCCCAGCTTCCCCTGCCCAACAAGAAGATTCCAGATCGGCTCGAGACGAGCAAAGCAATGCTTTAAGTAAGCTGAAGAAGGAAATTTACAATCCTATCCCCAAGCAGATGACAAGGAGGTTAAGCATGTACTACAGGGATCAAAACAGAAGCAACTTGTATAATGAGAAGGAAAGAGAGAAAGACGAGGATGGGAAGAGGTGTGCAATTTGCTTGGAAGATTTTGAGCCTAGAGAGCAAGTCATGCTCACTCCATGTGACCATATGTTCCATGAGGAATGCATCGTCCCATGGGTGAAGAGTCATGGCCAATGTCCAGTCTGCAGATTTGTGCTTAGCGAGCGCATTAGACAGAATGCATCTTCTATAAGCAATAACAACGCCTCAAATGTAGCTGCAACTGACCTATTTGCAGGAGAGTTGATCTCGATTATAAGGGCAATGGAGGAGGCTTTCCTATGGGGCAATTCCCATTGATTTATGCATGTTTTTCTATGATGGACAATGTCTATGGAATAGCTGCTATTTAGTTTTTTTTTTCTTTGAAAGGTGATTTTATTAGCACTAGCATAATGTCAATCGAAGTCTCTATATTATTTGTAAAAGACTTTTAATAGCATCAAACTTGTTTTGTGCATCAAATAAATAGTACAATTATAAAAAAGTATTCCCATTTAAAAGAATGGTGTAACGACCTTCTCTCCGATCATTATCGACGTCTGAAACTTGCGAGTGAACCTGTCAAATCCCGAACATGCCTTAGTTGAGATTCTAGATAATTAAATCGAACGTTCTAATGCATAAGTAAATCGACTTACAATATTAATACCATTGTTTATTTAAACCAAATAAACAGTTATAATTAAGGTGTAGCAATCCACGTTTGACTAACTTTAAGATGGTTTCAACATCACACTTAGCATCCATTACACAACCTTAAGGTTTTAGCAAATACATTTTCGATAGCTAATTTTTATAAGTCTAACTATTTTACACAATCTGACCCTTATGCAGTGGAGCGACTCAAAGTGGAAGTCTAAGAGATGCCATTACCTACGTCGTAGCGAATCAAAATGCTGGGGCGATACACTTGAGCTGATCACTTATCTGCAAAAGGAAGATAAGGGGGTGAGTCTCACAACTCAGTGATCATCGACTCCGTGAATAGGGCGTAGATGGGAAACAAGCTAGGGACAAAAAATTTGAATATTAAAACATAAAAGCATATATAAATAATTTAACTCAAAAGGAAGTTTTGTGCATTACATGAAAACCAAGAATTTTAATGCAACATAATCCTTTAACAATAAATGTGTCAAAATCAGTGTAAGTGAAAGATTTCCACCCTCGAAATTATTTGACAACTTTGCTCAAATCAATCCAACATAAACATGCATACTCCCATGAAGTCAAGCATTATCAAAGCTTATACACAAATTCGTAAATCACCTTATCCTCGAGGAGTTAAATACAAAGTCATAGTATAAGTATAAATAGGGGAGCTGAGGAAAAACTTAAAATTCTCACCATGCGAAAGAATACATGTTTGAAAACCCAAAGAGATACCACTATCAAGTAGGTAATCATAGTAATCAACTCGTAGATCTGCTTCCACGTAATAACATCCGAGAGGTCCTCTTCCACCGGATTCCCATAGCCATGGCAGTCTTGATGATGTTGGCCGACATCGAAGAGTGGTCACAACCACGTATAATAACTTGTGGCCTAGCCACATATATACATCACAGACCGTGACTCCAACCACGTCTAACAGCCCGTCAGTGACCTCAAGGTTCTCTAACTAGAGTTCACTTGTGCACAAGGGTCACACTATCCCGATGTGACATTCGACCTGCTCTCGAATCTCCTGGTTTGACAAAACCATTTAAAAGCAAATTGAGTTCTCAAAAGTTGATTTTAAAACTATTTCCATAATACCAATCATGGTAACATGATAAACTCATTTGTAAGACTTTATAATGTAAAACCTTTGCATGCAGTTTAAATATCAAATCAGCATGTTGAATATGTAATTTATTCATGAATGCACATCACACAAACAATAAAGCACATATTGACATAAACTGTGTTAAAGAGCTTGTTTCTCGATTTCTAAAACCCTTTACATAGGTAGTTAATATATACATATATACAAAACCTTTCTCAAAGCATGGCATTCACAAGCCTAACATTCTACCAACTCATGCTGTCCACAAATTGCATTTAAAGTAAACTGGCACGTTTATTAATCATATATCGATATGTAGTTATGGAAATTTTGAAATAGACACCCACTACTCACCTTAGAATAGCGGGATACTACGTCGTTATCGATTCGGGTGAGTATCTAGCTAATTCTACTTGCCGGTCACCCATTATCTCCTCTGGTACACCACCACGACAAACCTTCCTCACTTACACACTTCTTAGCAACAATTTAAACTCAATATACTTAATTATTCACATGTACGCAACACTCCAATCATTGAATCCTTAACCCAATTTCATAATTTTCATCAACATTATTCACAATCATTTAACATGTAATCCACATACTTTCAACCAGCCATAGCCCACATAACATAATGTACTCACATTGCATGCTCACCTTTCAGTTTTAGCTTGAATTCCACATACAGTTCACAATTTCCTCACATCTTCGATCACCATTGCTACCACAAGTATAAGTAATTAATACACATCTCATTTTTTCTTTCTACTTGTGATTTCGATATTAAAACACTTACCCATTACTTATCTAGCTCAAAATCACCATGCATTATAGGATCCACTTACATGCATGCATCCGGTTCTTGAATCCTTGAAGATTCTTGCTACCACAAACAAAATCCCATATTATAATCGGTTCACAAGGCATGCATTCAAACAAAATGATAACTCTTACTTTCCTTAGCCTGGAATCATTAGGCCGAACCTCCCATGCCTTCTTAAAGCTTCAACAATGACATGCAAGAGAAAACTTTTCGATTTTTCTCTAATCTTTCCCAAAACCGAGCCTCCTCCAAGCCCTTTTCTTCTTCCTCCTTTCTCTTTTCTTCTTTCTCCTTCCTTCCTTCTTTTTGCTTTCAAGGTCGATTCTTTTTCGTTTCTCTCAAAAGTGCGGATCTCTTAAAGAAAAAGTACTTGTTTGCTATTTCTTTTGTGTGGACAGATATAACAAGGAACGAACTTGAAATGGCCTTGTGAAAGTCTTCTTTTCCTTTCCTTTTCTTTCATGGGTGGATTGCTCAAGGCTTGGTAACTTTTGGTATTTTTCTTTACATGTCATGTCATTCAATTCCTCACTTTGTTATTAACGCCACTTTCCATTGGTGGCTTGTGCATGCAAGTTTTACTTGTCCATTCCTTTATCCTTTGATTAAATTACCTAACACATGTATTGATTCACATGGTATTCTTTTTGGTTTATTTCATTTGCATTTCATTTCACATGCATTTCCTTTCATGCACCACCTTATTCCTCCAATCACATTTCATGCACAAGCTTCACTTTATATTTTATTTGATCATTCATTAATTTATTCAAGTCACATGCTTCCCACATCTTTCTTTCCTCATTTGGCCACCTAATGCACTAATCTCATTACATGTAAATAAACTTAGTCTTATTCTTCTTTTTACTTCACATGGTGGGGGTCCCACATGTTCCCCACTAACTTATCCTTTTTGCATACTATAATTTGCTGGTAATAGTAAATTCACATGCACATCTCATTATGCCGTATAATCTAACTTTCCTTGGTTAGTTAATTTCCATTTAACTCTAAATATTGAAATTGCACATAAGTCCTCGAACTTTTCCTTATTTATCATGTGCCTTCCAAATTTTTCATCCTTTACAATTTGGTCCTTCCAACATTTATTTAATTTCAATTTCCTTCTATTTTCTTTCTTTTACACTTGTACAAATAAGATATAAAATTTGAACTTTATTAAGATGTCACTATAATATTTAAATATATACGTACTCGCTTCTTTTTTATTTAATAAAGACATGCGAGCCCCACTCATTCCATTTTTCTTCAAAATTCTTCTTTACTTGTTCTCCCCCACTTAAACTAGTCATATAGTCCTCCTTCATAACTAATCTCAACAATAGATAAAATATTAATGTTTTAATATTATTTTATTAATAAAATACTATTTTATTTCAAAATATTTTTTTCACCCGTTATGTAACACCCCGTATGAAGGAAGGAAAGGTAGGGGCCGACTGAAGGCAAAAATAAAAGAAAGGGAAGAATGAAATGGGGGCTGGCCACATGGAACAAAGGGAAGAGAGAAAAGAAAAAAAATGGTAAGGGGCTGGTCAAAGAAGAAATAAAAAAGAAGGAAGGAATAAAAAAAAAAGAAGAGAAGAGCTGAAAAAGAGAAAGAGTCGGCTATGAAGGAGCGAAGAAAAAAAAACATTCAGCCAAAAAAAAAAGTCGAGAAGAGAAAAAAAGAAAAAAGGAGAAAGGAAAGAATAGAGAATGAGGGAAAGAAAAAGAAGAAAGTAAAGAAAAAGAGAGAATGAAGATCGGTTGGAGGAGAAGGAAAAGAGAGGGAGAAAGTTGATCGGAGGAGAAAAGAAAGAGAGAGGGAAGGTCGACCGATTGGAAAAAAAGAGAGAATGAAGGAAAGAAAGGAAAAATGGAGAGAAAAAAGGTACGACGCCGGCGAGAAAGAGGAAGAAGAAAAAAGAAAAAAAAAGAAAAAAGAAGAAGGTGTTGCCGACCAAGAAAGAAAGAGAAGAAAAAAAAAAGAAAAAAAAAAGAGAAATGAAAAAAAAATAAATAGTGGGCATAACCCAATAAGGAGAAGTGGAAAGAGCCCATGAGAAGGGCCTAATATCAACAAGAAATAAGGCCCAATGGCAACAAGGAAAGGTAAGCCCAAAAGAAAAGAAAGGTGAAGACTTGGGCTTGGGCCAACCTAGCCCAAATATGAAGCGCTAAAGTAAAGATAGTGCACTATAGTGGCATGTCGAAGGAAGTGATGAGCAATCGGCAAGTAGAAATAGCGATGTAGTGTCCCGTTATTGTGAGTTGAGTGGGTGCTAAATTTCAAAAACTATATCCTGATAAATATATTATATATGTTACATTTGATGGTTGACGAAATTGTGAAAAGTATGAGTTGGTAGAAAGCCCTAAGTTGTTTATGAGTGCAATGAAGGATTTTAAATTCATTTTTTATACTATACATAAGTATATATCTACAAAGTTTCAATTACGGGGAAACAAACCTTTCAATGGCTTTCGCTTCAAAATCATACCTTGCAAGCTTGTGTGATGTTTGGGCCAATGGTCATTATTTTATTCATGAGATTTGAACAAAAAAAATAAAATAAATTTATTGATTTCACTTAACATGTTGATTTGATGGATATGCCATGCTTTGAAATAAATTATGCATAACATTTAATTTATGATTATATTGCTTTTGATCTATCATGTTTTGTAAATGCATTAAATTGCAATGATTTTAATTTTAACGTGATTGAGATACTCTGGGTAGGACCTGCTACCACACCAGGTTAAGTGTGGTCTTTGTGCACAAAGTAGTGATTGTTGATTATCGATATTTGATTGTAAAGGAAGACTTGAAGCCCTGATTCATATTGGGTGGCGTGGGCAATTCCCACGAGTAAGTAAATGGGGACTTGAAGCCCCGATTTATATTTGGTGGCGTGGGAAGTTCCCACGAGTAGGTGATGATGTTTGAGAGAGTAAGCCTAAGGGCTATATTAAACCTATCCAAGGATGATGCTCACTTACATATTTTTTTATTACACAATGCATGGCATTTACACTTGAAATTTATTATTGAATAGCAAGTAAAATTTACGTATTCATTGGTGATCAATGATTTCACATTTTTATGTTTGAGTCTCTTCATTCTACACTTGCCATTGGATTTACTGTTGACTAGATATCAAAGTTGAAATATTTTCTAGTACCTTAAATACAACCATTTTCATATATTGTTACTTGTGATTCATTATTTTTAAGACTGCAAGGTATAAAAACAAAAAATCTCTCAGTTTAATGGAGTGTGTTTTCTACACTTACTCTTAGATTTATAAACATTTCATCTTTATGTTTGTTTCCCCTCCTTGCCTACTCACGAGGTCGATGATGATCACTGAGTCTATGAGACTCACACCCTTCTTATTTCCCCTTTTACAGACAGAGATTGGCCTAGCGTGTAATCATCGGTACGTTCGATCTACTGCAGATACGTAAAGGCATCTCATAGCATTTTATCTCGAGTCGCTCCGCTATTAGAGGTTGAGTTATAGCTCTTTGTTCATTAAGTTGTAAACGGATATTGATGTTGATATAAGTAAATAATTAGAGATTGTGGATTTCAATGTGTAAACTTGTGATTAAATGATTTAAAGCTTGAATCAATTATTATGTTTATGGCTCAAGTTACGATATAAAAGTATTGTTTTAAGTATTAATATGGAATGGTGATGGTATGTAGTGAACTAATGGGCATTTCGAGAAAGGCTTGTTCGGGACTTGACGGGTCTTTCCGGAAGGTCTCGGACGTCAGTAGCGACCGGAGAGGGGTCGTTACATGTTACGGCTCTTTGGCACTTAAATTTATATTCATTGACCCATCATCTTATCGATAAGGTCTTATTAGCTTCTATATGAGGGTACGGGGTGTTACAAATTGACGGTATTGGCACTAGACGATTTTAAACTAGAACTCCTATACTTTCCTAATTTATAGGACTCGAGACTCCTATCATGAGCCATAGGCATCGACATCATCTGCAACTAGCTTTGGACAAAAAACTTGCAAGCTACCATCCAAACAACATGAAACCAGCATAAAAGTCGAGTCGTTTTCATTCTTGTAGAGTTATAGTTCCTCTAAGCACAAGATAAATGGCAGCAGCTAAAGCATGAACAAGAGGAAACATCATGTTTAATTATAAAGCACGCCCATATATTTTTTTTGAATAAACAATTTTGGATACACTCACCAATTAGCAAGATTTGATCAATATACGAGTCTTATAAGTGAATAATTATATGTTTTACAAATAAGAATATGGTCCTAACAAATAAATTGAAAATAATTGGTTGGAAAACAAAAGATTAAACACGAAAGCAACTCCATGCATATGTACATCAGCATACATGCATGCAAATGACTTAGGTTAGTGTTTAGGTATAAAATAAGGCACATTCTTGACTAAGAGATTGGATGGTGTAAGCAATACAATATCACCTCAAATTTCTACACATCTAAACTTTAATTAAATTTACAGTTGATAACACTTAAAGACAATTAATTTCGAATTGCCCATCTAGTTTTTATTGTTGGAACAAAGAACCATCTACTTAGCCTTTACTGCCAGGATAACCTTAGCCTTTACTATTTAACTTAAATAAACTCCAGTAAGTTATACTTAAAAAGGCATTTATTTTTTAATGGATTTGAAGCTCTTTAACTTGCTAAAGGGGGGGACATAAGCAAGAGGCGGAATCTTTATAAAACTCTTTGTGCAAATTTCTCTTCTTACTCTTAATTTTTATCTATTGAAAATCAGGTCTTACAAGAGTAATTTCAAGTTGCACATTCTTTTTTAATTTATTGCACATTTACAATTATCAAATTTGCAAAAAAATTCAAAGATTCCAATTCACCCCTTCTTGAAACTATACTTGGAATTATATTGTTATTTGAGCTAATACATTCAAATTTGAATGCAAATGAAATCTAAATTTAAATTCAAAAATACATCAATCAATCCAAGTATTCAAATCAAACAAGACTCTCTTCAGGTTTATAGATACTTTTGCTCCTCATGTCAAGCCTAGCTCTATAATATATTTACCATATTGTATAGGTACTTGATAGAATGTCTGCATACTTGAATGCCTCAGAAATCGTTAAAAGACGATATTGTACCTAATGGTACAATTAAGTTGATTTAAGCCTCGAACTAGTCCAAATAGAGATTTTAAGATGAAATTGAAAATTTTAAAACCCCAGAATGACTTAATATGGTGATTCGAAGTTCGAGGATTGATTTGGAGTCAAGTTGGAATTTTCATGACATGGGGGCAAAATGATCATTTTGCCACCCAAGGGTAAAATTAGAATTTTACACCACCCAACACTTGTCAAGCCCTTAAATTTTACCTATTATACTTTGGATAATTGAGATATTTTATGTGGTGGTGGGAGAATGCTTAATTATCAAGTTTAAAAATGGACCAATGGGATGGTGACAAGTGGCAAGTTTTCATTTCTTTATAATTTACATTAAAAACCAGCACACACCTCTCTTATTCATTCTTCATGTTCGGCCTCACCAAGGGAAAGAGGAAAGAAAGAAAGAACAAAACCCTAGTTAGAAAATTCAAGAGAAAATTGGTGGATTTCAAGGAATTAAGTAAGTAAAGGTAAAATTTCTTGATTTTAGCTTGTGATCTACCTTTCTTATGCATTCTTTTCCATTTTTCATGGTTGAGAATCAAGTTTGCATGAGGATAACTTTTCTGGCCGGACATGGGGGGAGGAGTTTTGATCTTGGATTTAGCTAGATTTAGTATTTTTAGTTGTTTGGTGATGTGTAGCATAAAAAGCAAACAAGAAAAATTCATATTCTTACATCACCCTCATTGGCCAAATCTTCCTTATGGTATGTGAATGGTGGATTTGATTTTATTTCAAGTGATTTGGTTAAGAATTAATGATTTATGGTGTAAAACTCAAGTGTGAAAAACCATAGTGTTTATGCACCCACCATGGCCGAATTTTTCCAAGAGAAAATGTTGATGATGATTTTGCTATAATTCATGTTATCTAGCTTATATTTGATGATTTGGAGTATTGGAAGTGAAATGAATTTATTTGGAGTCAATTTGGATGTTTTGGTTAAATCAAAGGTGAAGAGTTCGAATTAAGTAGAAAACTGATCCATTCTGATCACCATTGAACTAACGTGAATTCCATTTTTAAGTGACTATCCAAACAACCTCATGCATTCATATAGAGAGCCTGAAATAGATTTATAATGACATGACACAATATATTGAATTATTTGTCGTGTATTGTGTATAGGTGGTGAGTCTTCTAACAAGGGTAAAGACATTGTGCCAGAGGACCAAGAGTAGGGTATTTCGAACTCCCAATATTGTGAGTAACCTTATTATCGTCTTAATTATCTAAAGTAGTTTTTATTCATTTTTGTGATTTTATAAAAAAATGAGTTTAAATGGTAAATCCTTATGTTTTATAAGTAAAATGTGATTAAATGAAATGAGTTTGATAAATCATTTTGAAATTGAATGATGATTTTAGAAATTGAGTAACTGGAGACTGTTTGATTGTGTTGTAAATTTATGGTTTATGGTGATATTGGTATGAATGGCTAAATTGAAAAATTGTATGAACTGTTTGTTTTGCCTTGACAGGCTAGGTAGTAATATAATTGTCATGTCATGCTGTCGAAACTTTTATTGATTTGGTGGGATATCGATTAGCTTACTGCAGTGGGCTCGTTTTTATGGATCAACCTATTAGAGAGGCACGGTAAACCCCGTTGCATTTTATTTTACGTAGGTATAAAAGGCGCGGAGGGTAACTCCTAAGGTAAAGTTTAGAGTTCACTTCATGCTAAACCACCACGTGAAAGTGAATTTAGCCAATGCCAAGGAACGGCTATACTTTTAAACGTAAAAATGTGTTTTGTGCGTATATGACTTTTTAAACAGCATTGGCAAACTCGGTTGGATGCTTCTGATCAAGGTATTCCCGAGAATGAGTTTTGGCACGAGCCAAGTTTTTAAGAAATTCATAAGCCATGTTGATTATTTGAGTGAAATAAATTTATTTTATTTAGTTGAAATGAGTTTGAAACGTTATGAATCATAGTATGATGAACTATTTTAAGTTGTCTCTATTTACTCGACTTTAGATATTTTAGATGATGTTTGTTTACTCACTGAGTTTATATAAACTCACCACCCTTCTTTCTACTCGTTCCAGGCTCAAGATAGTCAGTAAATAGCTGATTTTGTCGAGAGTTACAGTTGGATTTGCATCTTAAAAAATCGTAGGTTCACAGCCTTTGTTACTTTTGATCCTTCGGGGGTCCACACGTCATTGTAAATTAAATTACATACTCTGGTTATTTGTGTTACTGTATGTATGAATTTATTTTGCTTTTACGCTAAAAAAATTATTTACGGATATCTCTATAAATAATGTTTCATAAGAAAATGAAATATTTTATTTAATATTTTTATTTTATTCTAATGGCTATCATTTCACTTTAAATGAATGTTTTAGACATCTAAACTTATTTTTGGTTATGAAATATGTATCTTTCACTTATATACTACATTTTTAGATGGTTTCGAAATTTTTGAAGAAAAATGACCAAAATACCCCTGTGAGACGAAAATTATTTTTTTATTGTTTCGATTTGGAAATAGCTTATAATCTTTTAAAATATGATGTTTAGTAATTATTGCTCACAGGGGAGGTGCGAAAACTGATATTAAGCCTTGCGAGGTTTCTATTGGCATTCTGTCACGACCCGGAACTCCCCATCGGGCCCATGACAATCGCCGCGAGGCCTCGACAGACATTCTTCACCCCGAATGCCGATTGAAACCCCACAAGGCTTAGCACCAACTTTCGCATCTCTCCGGTGAGCAACAATTATTAAATCTCACATTTCAAAAAAATCATAAGTCATTTTCAAATAAAAACAATAAAATATTATTTTTTGACTCACAGGGGTATTTTCGTAATTTTTCATCAAAAATCTCAAAACTTGCTAAAAATATAGTAGGTAAGCAAAAAATATATATTTAATGATTTAAAAACAAATTAAGTATCTAAAACGTTCATTTGAAAGCAAATTGTTGACAACTAGTACTATTCAAAAATAATAAATAAAATATTCTATTTTCTCATAAAATAAATTTTTATAGAAATATTCGTAAATAATTTTTCGCACATGAAAGTAAAGTAAAAATTGTATGAATAGAAATACAGATAACCAAAATATAAGTTTTGATCTGCAATGACACGTGGGCTCCAATTGACCAAGAGGATGTAAGACTGTGAACTCTTACTTT
>NC_030851.1:18265818-18292193 GCF_000208745.1 Theobroma cacao | reverse complement strand
CCCCACTTGAATCAACCATATGATCCTTCTTCATGACTGATTTCGACATCCGGCTAAATATTAATATTTTAATATTATTTTATTCTAAAAATTTTATCTTGTCTCCTTGGTACCCAAAATACCTTATTATGCCTCACTTGACTTCCAAATCGCCTTTTATCTCACAAATTCTCTTCGGATAAAATTATTATTATTTTATTGTTATTTTCTCACTTGCGAAATATTTTAACCTAAACTACTCCTTCGTCTCTTATCACTTTTAAACATTTTAATTGACCTCAATTTGCATTCGCTCAACTTTATTTATCACCATATCAAAGTATGGGGTATTTCACATTCCGGGTAATGAATTTTTATTGGGACATCGCGGCGGTTGTCACGGGCTCAAAGAGAGTACCGGGTCGTGACACCTCATAAGCGGGTTGAGCTTTTTGATTAGGTTGTTGGCTTGCCTAGGTTGATCTATCAGGGCTGCTAGTTTGCTTATGCTGTCTGGGCTGCTAGCATGCACATGTCCTGATAGTGGGCTACTAGTGTGCGCAAGGCTTGCTAATAGGTCTGGAGATTGGTCTATGTTAGTACAATAAGCTCAAGTAATGGAATTCCAAAAGGGTGAATTGGAAACTTTAAACATTTTGACCTCTAGAAAATATTTGAACTTGATAGTTTAAAAACTTCTTTTTGAAAATTTGAATAAAGCAATAAACCTTTCATGAGGAATTAAATTTTAGCAATGAAACCTTAAAAGAAGAGAATAACTTGCACCCAATATTTTTATAAAGATTTGATCTTTTTGCCTATGCCCTTTCCCTTAACTTGTGAAGGAGTTTCAAATCTACTATGAAAAATGCCTTTTGAAGGCTCAAACACAACCTTTACAAAAAACCTTTTCAAGAATTAGGTTCAACACTTTAATTTTTCTATGATTAAAGTATAACCAACTCTACCTTTTAAAAGTTAAGGTATAACCTTCCACAATAATACAAGAATGAAATTAAGGAAAGCTAGGAAGCCTTTCTAAGGCTAATATGCTTTAATGAGTATAGCAATTTTTAGAGGTGATAAGTAAGGATTCAAGAAATAAATGGCTCAACACTCTATTACAATGATCTTTGGATTTTGAAGTTGCTCTCTTATTGGAATATGACTTTCAGAGTCTTAATACTTCATAAATGCGGTGGGAAGCTTCATTTTATACCAAAGAGATCTTTTGGAGCCATTGCTAAGCATTAAACGCAAAAACTAGTCATTATTTTTTTTTGAAAGATGCAAAAACTAGTCATGATAATTGTCTTTTTCACGTCTATCATGCCTTAAGTATTGATACTTGCTGCCAAAGTCTCAATACTTTTTTTTTGGTTTGAGTAGGTATCGAGTATTCTTTTGTAGGTCACAATACTTACCTAGCAACATGTCTCTTTATTTGAATGAGGTATCAAGACTTCCACAGTGAATCCATTTTAAAAGTCTCGATGTACTTTCTTTGTGACTCAATACACTTTCCTTGTGTCTTGATACTTTTGTTCCTAAATTTCAATTTTTTGCTTTTGCGTTGAGGAGTCTCGAGACTTATGAACTAAGTCTCGATACCTTTGATTGAGAGCTTCAATATTCTGTTTTCTATTAGCAAAGTATCAAGACTTCAAGAGAAGGTCTCAATACTTAAGTTGAAGCACTTGTTTTTGAGCCATTTTGAGCTTTTACTTTGCTCAAACACTTGGTCATTTTCATTTTATCATTCAAGAGGTTTTTTAGGCACATCAAGGTCTTGAGTTTGCAATTTTAATAATTTGTTTTAATCATTTCAAAACAAGATCAATTGTAAAACCAATAATCTCTCTCTTTTTAATATAACAAAACTAGTGAGCAAATTTGCCAATCTTTAATTAAAACTCCCCTGAGTTTACGAGTTTAAATCTTTTGCTAAGGTTGAAAAGATATTTTTGAGTTCAAAAACATCATGCTTTAAACCAATAAAACTCGGCAAATTTCTTGAAAGTATTCTCCCCATTTTTGTTATATAAAAAATGGCATAATATCAACGATGGAGCCTTGTATAGCCCCCCAAAATTTTTAAAATCTTGTTTATATTATATAATTTTTTGTCTTTTTTAAAGGTATATATTTTTTTCTTAATAATCTCCTCAAAAATTTTTAACCTTTAATCCTCTTTGTCTTTGACTCCCTTAATAAAAGTTGACTAGTTTTGTCTTTGCATAATATAATATTTAAATATAAAAATATTGACGTAAATTTATAAGAATTAATGTAAAAAATCATAAAGTTGAAATAAGTATTTTTAAAATATTAACGTAAATATGTAACAGTTATCCTAACAAGTCAATTTAGATAGAATAAATATACTTTTGGTGAAAATTAATTATTTACATTTATATTCTCAAGTAAAAAATATTTAATCATTTATAAATGCATAAGAATAAGAATTAAAACACTTGCACTAAAAATCAGCCATTTAAAAATCTTGATGTAAATTTATAAGAATGAACATAAAAACTTATAAAGTTAAAATAAGTATTGTTAAAATATTGATGTGAATGTTGAAGAGTTATCATAACAAACCAATTTGGACAGAATAAACATATTTTTACTGAAAATTAATCATTGACATTTATATTCTCAAGTAAAAAAAATTTAACTTTTAACAAATTATAATTTTTAAATGTATAATAATAAGGATAAAAATAATTCTAAAAAAAAAGATAAAAAAAGTTGTAATGAAAACTAGCTATTTAAAAATCTTGACCTAAATTTATAAGAATGAATGTAAAAAATTATGAAGTTAAAATAAGTATTATTAAAATATTAAGATAAATGTATGAGAGTTATCCTAACAAATCAATTTAAACAAAGTAAACATACTTTTAGTGAAAATTAATCATTTACAAATATTAAGGTATTATAATAACAATAAAAATACTTAGTGAAAATTAACCCTAAGAATCTTAACATAAATGTTCATTTTTTATATTAACTTTAAATGTTAATGTTTTTTATAATTATAATTTTAAATGTTATCTTATTTTTATCTTTAAATTATAATATAATATTTAAATATTTGATAATAATGAGTTTATCTTAATTAAATTAGTTAGAAATTATGTTAATATTAAAAAATAATATTTTAATATAAAAATAAAATAAACATAAAAATTAAATAACATTTAGCATAAAATGAGTACAATTGAAAATTAATCATGCGGTTTACCTGTGACCTGAATAACAGTTTATTATTGTTATTTTTAAATTATATTATTTAACCGCACTCAGCTTATATAAGCTATTGTAATGTCACCAAGAAAAGAGTCCCAATGGGCGTTGGCCATTCGTCCGTTTCTCTTTCTCTTGACCCAATTTCTATCGCTGCTTTTACAGCAGAACCAAAACCAAAACCAAGCTGCTTTTTCAATACCCACTGCAAAAAGTCTGTCTTTCCCACAAAAAAGAACTCACTCTTTGTTGGTTTTAGTCTAAAATTTGAAAGTTTGAACTGCGGGAAAGTAGCAGGGGAGATGGATACCGAAAAGGGAATTGATGTGGCTAACAAATCCATTCTTGATTTTCATGGTATTGATGACAGGTTGATTCGGAAGATGGAATTTGATGCCCTTGTTTGGAGTTCTCTTCACGGCCTTGTTGTTGGGGATAGAAATTTTCAGGTTTTTCAGTAAAGTTTATTTGTTTATTTATTTTTATTTTCAGGTTTTTCGGTAAAGTTTGTTTTTTTATTTTTCCAATGAGATGTAGTATCCATTTATGTTGATATTTTTATGGTAAACTGGAAAAACTATAGAAGGAATTGGATTAAAGCAAATTACTTCTGATGTTAGCATTTTCTGATGCTTGTGTTTGGTGAAAGAGAAGCCGAAATTTGAACTTAAATTGCATAATTTTTTTGCTTTTTGGTTTTTGGAAACCGTTTGCTCTTCAACTGTGAAATATAGCAAACATGATTATAGCGGAATCATCTTTGTGCTCTACTATTTGTTAGTTCATACTTGATTCCATGTACTCTGCTAAGACTTTATTCATTGAATTTTGTTTGCAATTTTGTTACCATCCCTTAATGTCAATTTTTAGTCTGGTGTAGAAAGTAAGCTATGAAATTTGTCCTCAATGTAAATTAGTGAACTATATTAATTTTTGAGCTTGAATTTGATGCTGGTCTATCTAATTACAGAGATCTGGTCAAGTACCTGGTGTGGGCATGGTGCATGCTCCAATTGCTTTGTTGCCCATGTCGTTTCCAAAATCTCATTGGAAGCAAGCATGTGAACTAGCTCCAATTTTCAACGAACTAATCGATCGTGTAAGTCTAGATGGAAAGTTTCTGCAAGACTCACTATCAAGGTACTCTCTCGAGTCTAATAATTGCAAGTGATATGCCATTGTCTGAACCATTTGGCTTGGACATATTAAACATGTTCCAATTTATCCTATGAGAATACCATTTGCAATAAACTGATATTGTAAATGCTTAACATTACAGGACAAAAAAAGTAGATGCTTTTACCTCTAGACTTTTAGATATTCATTCCAAGATGTTAGAAATGAACAAGAAAGAGGTAAGTGGGTATTGATTACAGATATTTGGTCTTTAATAATATTAAGAGGATTTATTTTGATTAAGGAAGTGGAGTGTTTTAATATTGAGATGTACTTCTAGATTCTCTATGCTACTACCTTTTGTTTTTCATGCTCTTTGTCACTTTTTTAACTAATGTTTATTGTCCATTTTTGGATACCTGTCAATTAAGTTCCATTCATCATTAAAAAGAAGAGAAAGATCTACTTGATCATTTATCAGTCTTTCCCAACTGTATGAAAGTATTCTTCAGAATGCTGTTGAAGATTTGGTGTTCATATGTTTCATATTAGATGAAACAAGTATTATAAGGCCCATAACTAGTTAACCTATTCAATTGTTTTGGTGTATTTGACAATCATTTGCTCTAAACATGAAAAAAAAAAAAAACGCTTGTTTCATTACATGAAAGAATCTAATGATATGCAGTTTTTGGAATAGGACATACGCTCGAGTTTACCTCGATCAGATTAGCGTTTTCATTGCATGAAAGAATCTAATCATATGCCGTTTTTGGAACAGGAAATACGCTTGGCTTTACATCGAGCAGATTACATGCTTGATGAGAAAACTAAGTTACTCCTCCAAATAGAGTTGAACACAATTTCATCTTCATTTCCTGGTCTTGGTTGTCTTGTCACTGAGCTTCACAGGTTGTGTAAATAAGCATTTTGACTTATTATCTCCAACATAAAATTATTCTTAATTGTGTAAATTTGAAAATTGCCATGTTGGAATTTGAATGTTGAATAAAGCTTATTGAAAGAATCCTTCAAATTGTTTGTGTTTGTTCTTGTCACTTTGACATCGAGTTTAATTTTTAGCAATAAGGTGACTGCAGTGTTCTTTTTAACACGTGGAAAGAAGTTGTGAAGCATAGAGATAGGATATCTTATAGTCAAGGTTCTTTGTTAGGATTTTTACTTCAGTTGTGATAAATTACTAAAGAAATTTTAATCAGCCTATATTTTATTGCTAGCCCAAAATGAAAAAGAGTTGAAATAACCGCTGTGAGCACAACACTTTTTATTCTTTTGCAATGTTTGATCTGCTTAATGCCCCTAATATTATAAATACAGCATGAAGGAGTAGTTGAAACATTATGTAGGGTCTACTTCTATAGAAAGCTTGGATAATTTTTTGAATTCTGATGCATTGTTCAGCAAACAGAATTTTCAAAAAGTTTCTTAACCATAGCTAGTCATTTTGCAGGACCCTACTTAATGAGTATGGAGAAGACCTTGGATTAGATTCTAAAAGGATTCCTAGCAACACTGCAGTTGGTCAGTTTTCTGAGGCATTGGCTAAAGCTTGGACTGAGTATAATAACCCCAGGTTAACTTTGAAGGAATATGCCCTTTTGCAATGTTTGAAGTCATTTAAGGTTCTTATAATTTCTTTCTTGGGTTCAGGGCTGTAGCTTTGGTTGTTGTTCAAACTGAAGAACGCAATATGTATGACCAGCATTGGCTATGTACAATGTTGAAGGAAAGATATCCTTTTTAACTTTTTGTACCTATTGCTTGAAGAAAAATGGTATGAAATCTGCTTTTAGTAAAATAAAAGAATTTAAGTGTATTTTGAAGTTAGAAAGCTTGGATCTAGAGCTCACTTGGCATTGTATTCCTTAGCTTCATAACACACATAATGTGAGAACTGTTAGGAAAACATTGGCTGAAATTGATAGAGAAGGCCAGCTTTTACCAGATGGCACACTTCTTGTGTAAGTAACTCCATACTGCACAAAGTTGATTTTTCTAATCTAGATTGTGGCACTACCATGCCAAGCTTCTAGTTTTAATGTCTGAAATTTTGCACTGTAGAGATGGCCAAGCAATTGCAGTCATCTATTTTAGAGCAGGGTATGCACCGACTGATTATCCTTCAGAATCCGTAAGCAATTTAGCTTTATTTTCTTTCTAGTTTTTATGTCAGAAATATGATTTTGACAGCTACTTTTCATGTTACTCTCAAAAAATTGTTGTTAAAAATATGATTGCGGTGGCTACTTCTGTTTTACTTTATTCTTCATGTCATTTTTAGAGTTACTTCTAATATATTCTTTAGTATCAAGTACTCCTCCTTGCTAATTACTACAACATTAGACTGATTTCTACTATTTGTGCTTTTGATGTGTCTATGTTACATTCAACATTAGACTGATTTCTACTGTTTGTGCTTTTGATGTGTTACATTTTCAATTTCTAGGAGTGGCGAGCTAGGTTGTTAATGGAGCAGTCCTCAGCTATCAAGTGCCCATCAATATCATATCATTTAGCAGGAAGTAAGAAGATCCAACAAGAACTTGCAAAACCTAATATGCTTGAGAGGTAATTAATTCTATATTTTTGTGTGAATAATAGTTTAGCAGTACTCTGTCCAAGTGATCCATGGATTTATTTCTTAACTAGTTTAGACTTTAGAAACATCCTCATGAAAAATTTACTGCCAATGGCTTGAAGATGTCTTATAATTGGCTAAGGAATTTTTTTTCCCTTTTAGATGAAAATTTCAAAACTTCTAAGAATTTACTACTTATTCAACCTCAGAAATGGCATACCAAATATTATGGAACTAGGATATTGAACTATCATTTAGCATTTTTTTTTTAATTTATTGGAATTGCAAGTATATTAGTCTGAATTTTGAGAGAACAACTACCAATTCTCCAAGTGGTATGTCTTCCTTGAATTTTCCCTCTCCTTCTCCATGCAAGCAGGTTCCTTGAGAATAAAGAAGATATTGTCAAATTGCGGAAATGCTTTGCCGGATTGTGGAGTTTGGATGACTTGGACATTATTAGAAAAGCAATAGATAAACCCGAGTTATTTGTCATGAAGCCCCAAAGAGAAGGAGGAGGTTCCATATCTAAAGATTTTATTCTATCATTATTGTTTTCGGTTATATTCTTGTAGTTGAGAATTGAGTCTTTGATTTCACTTTAGGGAACAATATCTATGGTAATGATGTGAAGGAAACCCTTCTACAATTACAAAAGGAAGGGTCTGAAGAAGATGCTGCTTATATACTTATGCAGAGGATTTTCCCGACTGTTTCTCCCACAATTTTGATGCGTGATGGTATTTGTCATAAAGAACATGCCATATCAGAGCTTGGTATATACAGTGCTTATTTAAGGTACATCTTGGTGTTGTTGCTTCATTATTTTACTGTGACTTTAGTCAATTTCATATAATGCTATTAAATTTTCTTCATCACTTTCTCAACCCAATGATCAATGGGAATTAAGGGGAAAGAAAAGGCTGAAATGGTTCTGAAAATTAGTATTAATATCATGCTAAAGTTTTACCCTTTTATTCTCACGTTTCTCATTTTGGGATGTGATGGATAGTCACGAGACGAGTTTTCACTTGCAGGAACAATGAGAAGGTTATCATGAATGACCAATGTGGTTACTTGATGCGGACCAAGATAGCATCATCAAATGAAGGTGGGGTTGCTGCTGGATTTGCAGTCTTAGATAGCATATATTTGACTTGATGAAAAAACTTCTTGATTACCATCTGCATGCAAACATTTATTGTTGATTTATGTACCTGACACTCTTGACTCCGTTTGGGAAATCAATCAAGGGTCCTCGTCTCTACAAACAACTTGAAGTGCTTTTCAAGTCGTTACACCAAAAAAATCTACAGATTTCATTTTCTCTCTGTTACTGGCTATATGGAACAACAGGTCATCTCACAGTTAGTTTTTAGTCATCGGAAAATATTTTATGTGATAATTTTTAATATTTTTTTCTCTATAACCTGGGAAAACCCTGCCGTATAATTTCTTATTCTTTTTTTTTCACCTGAGCATCACATGAATGGATATTGGTATTAGAAGCTGAGAATAATGCTAATATTGGATGTGTTGGAATATTTTAGACGGTAGGTGAATTAATGCTTTGCCAATATTTTGATATTTCGAAGAGGTCTGTAAATACTTTGAAAATTGCCAAGCTTCTTTCATCAATCATGTAAATGATTAGATTTATCTTTTAATGTCATTGTTTATAACTAGTGTCTCTCACAGACCAACAAGACTATGCAGTCAATCTATGGTCCCGAGTTCTCACGTCTCTGTAGTACGGCTAAATCAAGATGTAGATTTGAGCTTCTCTTTTCTTTTTTCTTATTTATGTAATAAAAGATTAAAGCTTTTCAATATGGAATCTTAATATAATCTGTTCCCGAAATTCTAACCACTAAATTGGGCACACCAAATGGGACGGTTTCGGAAACTATGGCGGAGTAATGCCTCGTAACCAGTTGGTAAAATTGCTTGATCGAGTCAAGTAGGAGAAGGTCAACATGAGATTTTTTTTTTTTTTTAGAAAGAAGCAATTTTATTAGCACTGGAACCATTATGTCATCAGAAGTCTCTATACTAAGACTTCTATTGACATATAAACGTCTGGCTTGTGCAAAGAAGAAGTTGTACAATTACAGATAACATTGCCGCTCAGTAAGTCATTGACGGTTTTTCATCCCTAGCATGATCTAGTCACCTGAATAAACTAGCTCTCTTCCCTTTTTTCAAAAAAGCTTGAGCTGTGCTACAAAAACAATGCTCATCTTCCTATAATCACAAAAAAAAACCAAAACAATAGAGAAAGACCCTTTTCACGACCCCTGTCGATCAATGACCAGCAACAAAAAACAGGACATGGCAGCCACAATTCAACAGAAATTAGTATAAATCTCGTGCATACTTCCATTCATTCTTCTCTTGAGGATGCCTTTGAGAACCATAACTGTGTTTTGATTGATGCCAGGAATAACCATGTAACGTAGTTCTCAAATACTATCTCAATTGAGTCAACCAAAAAACTCAATTCCAAACTAGGGCATTAATCAACTAGAAGGAGTTAACCGAATGCTTACGCTAGGAAACGAGCCAATAAAGCAAGGGAGTCCTTAAATTAGGAGCGCAACAAATAGTCAATCCAAGTACCGGAACCAAGTTCAAGTCGGAGTCAAGGTCTACACAGTGTACCATAGTTTAATTTGGTTGAAACCAAAATAGGAAATTTAAGTGCAATCCCTCAGGGAACATTTTCAATGTTGAGACAAGAAAATGCTCCATCTAGCCAACAAACTGTGGCCCCCATACAGTGGATTAATCAAGGGGTGCAAGCTAACCAAAAGAATGGGATTTTACCAACATGTTTCCCAACAAATTATCCTAGCACGAGTAATAATCATAGTATCTTATTCTTTTCCCCGTTGTTCCCCTTAAACGATGCTCAAGAATATAATGAGTTCAGTCGAGTCTGGCAAACATCCAAATTGTTTTCATTGCTCTAGTGTGCTTCATATTCAAACAGATCTAAAATTATATGGCTATTATAAAAGCCACAATTTTTCTACATTTTTTACAAGCACAAGAGGAAATATTTCAAATTAAAAACCTAACTAAAAAGAATATATATGCACACTCATGTATCTACCCTTTCGCTATCTTTCCACCCCAGTTCATGGGCTCGTTTCTCCCACAAGGCTGTAAGCTTAAGCTCCTCTCTTAGTTCTGCTTCAGCCTTTTCCCTGGCTTCCTCACAAGTCCCCACTCCTGCATTGCATTTTTCTGCTTCTTTCTGGTAATGTGAGGAGGCTCTTTTGGTGTCAATTGTTAGTGCCCAGGTGTGCTTCAAGGTATCATTGCTTACTATCTTCTGTAAATTAATCTCCTCAGACAGTAAAGCAACAATATCCTTCTCTAGTTCTTCATTTACATCTGGATCATTTTTACCACAATCTGCATAATAAAGAACATCATTTGAACAGACAGAGAGACTAGAATAAAAGGAATTTAACTCCGATGTATCAATTCCCAACTGCTAATGTTTCCAATGAGGCAGTGACTTGACTCTCTTTTGCTATGAAATTGAGGTCAAACAAAAGCTGAGCAAGTGGTTTAGATGAACAGCTATTTTAAGTAAAGATTGGTTTTGAGGTTCTATGATAAACTTCAGTTTGACCTGTCCTGTCTAATAGGAACAACGAAAGGTTCTAGCAAGAGCTCAGGGTGAAATTTTCTTCAACTTCAGTGGTCTCAATTATCAAATCTACTAAACCCAGCCCCCATGCAGCAAGGAATTATAGCACCTAGAAAACTAAAGCAGAGGCAGATGAACTGACCTGAGTATGTGCTGTTGACTAATCCTGCAATAATCATGAAAACACACAATTAACAGAATGAAACTTTGGAAAAAAAAAAGATGCAAACGATACCTATAGGATCACAGATACACACCATAGATAGTGTCACTCAACTGAAGTGTGAGTTAAATGTTTCTCTACTTCCCGGATTTGAATAAGTCCTCTTTTTTCCCCCTTAACGAGTACATGTTCTAAAATTAAATGCAATACAGCAGTCTTATTTCTTTCTCAAAGATCTGATGCAAGTTTAAATCATATACCTATGAGCTTATTCAAAATTTGTCCTCGGAAATATCATTTCAAGGGAAAGCCATGACTAGCTCCAATTGCAAATTTGATAACCAACACTCCAACATCTAAAGAAATACAGTAGCCACAATTACCCTAGCCATTTAACTACAAGAAACAGGGCAATACACCCAGAATGATACATTATGTTCCTCGTGTATGAAACTATTTGGACTTGCAGGATTTCTAAACATATGTATTTAAACCAAATATAGAAAGAATCTAAGTACACCCAACTTCAGGACATTAAACACACAGAGAACCATGCTTGATAGTTTTGATGTTAATTGGGTTCATCAAAAGGATTTTCAAGCTTCAAGGGCTCCCAGTGACATGACTTAGCAGTGCAAGTCTTTGAGCAGAGTCCCAATAGCTTGCTGTTACTAATGATTATCAATCTTGATCTGTGCTTCAATTTATCATTCCAAGCTTAGCCCCGGAATGCTGCCTAACTAGAAAATAAGCCAGTTTCTAACAAACCGGATTAATTGGTATTTACAGTCTAACAAGCCATAAAAACTTAGTAACTGACTGCTTATACTCTATGCCAATTCAACAGCCAACAGATCAATAGTACATTTCATGGCAACAAATCCATGATCTGCCAACATTAATTTTTTAGCAAAGTAGAATAGCATTTTCCAGATGTAATGACAAATCTTTCGGGTAGATACAAGAATGGAAAAGAACGCAAACTTAGAGCATGATAACTCTCAGCCAAAATAGCAACTCATACTAATAATAACCATTTCAATGATTACACGTATACTATACCCAGAAAAGGAAAACGCTTCAACATGAAAATTAACGACCGCCATTTCTTGAAAGGTTTCAGCTTTCAAACAGTTAGTGAAAGGCAAAAATCCGACTAACTAACCTGGTAGTAAGAGAAAGTTTGTCTCCAAAGAGCAATCACAAACACAAGAAGGACATGATGCCTGAGCTGTTGACTTCTCCTTCAAACGCCAGAACAGAGTTGGACCTAGAATGTAACCAACCAGACACACACAAACAAAAGCAAAACCAAACCTTAAAACCACCTGACACCAAAACCTTTGCTCAGAACTATGAGCCATTCTATACAACTCCTACCCTTAAAGAATTTAAAGGAAAATAAAGAGAGAAAGAGAGAGAACAGCACTACTCAGACCATTTCAAATTCTGGGGTCAAAATTGGAGTTTTAGACTTAAGGAATATCACTCAAGACTGTTTGTCCATGTACCGAAATTTTGCTAAAATTGCAAAGTACCCAGATTCAAAGATCTGCTTCACAGTGCAAGAAATTGGGCTAAGACTGTTTATCAAATTAAGGCTTCATCTTTAATGATGCAAAGTTATCTTCTTCAAGGCAAAAAAGAAAAAAGAAAAGGGCAAATTACGCTTGGGTGTATGGAATGCAAGCAGATGAATGGCCGGTCGTTTTAACCAAAATTACTTCCGATTGGTGTAATATGTATAATTTGTATAACTTCAAATGTCATAGATATGTATTGTGAAGACGAAAATATCCTTAACTTGCTCTTGGTTTTAACATACGAAAAACAATCAAAATTTAAATTGAACATTTACTTAATTGTATAGAGTTACACGTCCAATTCAACTCGATTTGTCTCAAAAAACCTAAATTGAGGTTGAAACTATTCTTTGATAGCATAGTCATCTTGAAATTATGGTGATTATACATGTAGGAAAGCGTATAATATATATTGTACATAATAGCTAAATCACTTATACTTTCTGTTAAAATACTACATACATTTTTTAAAAATAATATGTACAATAGCTTATAATAATTAAAACATTCAAAAAAATACATATTTATATTATAAATTTAAGAATTTATATTTAATGCATCGACAATGTATAAAAACTATACATTGTCAGCTCACCAAATGTTGCCTAATGAGGTAAAATTAAAAAATTTTTAAAATTTAAATTTAAATATTAAAAAGTTATTCATAATTAATTAAATAAAAAATTCTCTTTTTTTTCTCTTTCCAACTCCCCCATAATGTTATTTTATTGTTTTACTCTTTTTTTTTTATCTCTCTCTAACTCCATCTTCTTCACTCCTTTTGCTATTAAAGTTACAAATTTAAATACTTCACTTTTTCCCTAACCTCCTTCACTTTTTTTTTTTCTGGTTCTTCCATGTGCATTGTGTTGCTGAGACCTTAAGATAGAAAGAGTGAAAAATTTGATGTGGAGTTTTTTTTTTTGAGAAAAAAAGACTGTTGTCAAATGGGGTGGACAATTGGCTAATTTGACCACCAATTGTGATAAAAAATCCTTAAATTGTGATTGTGGGATAGTATTAGTGTTGAAAAAAATTTTTAAAAATTTTGTCATAACTTCTGTTAGAATTTTAATTTGATATTAAATTGATCTTAGTTAATTACTTTTACCATTTTTATTGGTTATCACATTATAACCTAAATCAAATTAAAAGTAAAACCTTAATTTATTTATTTAAAAAAATTGATTATGACATTATAACCCTAAATCAATTGTAAAAATCACATAAAAATGTAAAAATTATCTTGAAATCTCTTGAAGTTGAATAATTTTGCAAACTTAATTTAATGCTAGAAGAAGAAAAAGGGGAGAATAAGATAATCAAATAAGGATAAAAAAGAAGAGAACAATCAAAGAATGTTGTGAGGGAGTTAGAGAGAGAAAAAAAGAATTTTTTTTTGTTTTTTATTTAACTAATTATTAAAAACTTTTTAATATTTAAATTTAAGTACTTAAAAATTTTTAATTTTATCTCATTAATGAGGTGGCAACGTTTGGTAAGCTGACAGTGTATAGAAACCTTTACACTATAAGTGCATTAAATATTAATTCTAAAAATAAATCTATGAAATTATTATGTACATTATAACTAATTGACATGTACATCTTATTATAAGAATATGTATATATTATATTATCATAATAATATATACATTAGCTTATGATAATTGAAACATCTACAAAACTTTTTCATCTATCTTATACATAATAATCAAATGATATGTCTATTACTTTATAATTTACTTGTACCTATTTTTGAAAGTTATTTTAGGTAATTCCAATTAATTTTTCATTACACTGAAAATATCATCATTACACATTTAAATAACCTTTTTCAATAAACCATCGAGCATTAGTTTATTAGTATTTTATTGCACTGAAGGGTCTTTTTCACAAAAATGTCCACTTTGGGTTCTTTTGCGAAAGTCAAGAAGAATACCCGGATCCCTATAAAGAGTTTAAAAGCGGTTAACGAGACTGTTATCATAGGAAAATTACAATTTGGGATAAAAGAATGAAAATAATTATCATTACATCATTGGGAAAAATAATTACAAAAATTGAAAAACAACTTTTCAAAATTAATATTTAATAAAGAAGGAAATCGCTCCCTATACAATTAAGTAAAGTACATATTTTAATGCACAATATAATTACTCAAACCTCAGTACAAGAGTGGGATGCACAAGCACTTATTAACTAATTTTATCCGATCAAGAAAAAGTACATATTCTAATACACAATTTACTTACCAATACATCAAAATGTACATACGATTACATTAGGATATACAAGTACTACTTGTTCACTAATTTTATCCAATTAAGAAAAAGTATATATTCTAATATAAAATGATTTATCAATTCATTCGAATGTACATATTCACTTAATTGTATAGAAACTAGTTAATGAGTATTTATACATTCTATTGCAATGATATGTAAATTAAGTTGAATTTATAAGAACATGCCTATATTAATTTTTGAATGCTTTATTTTTCAAATATTATTCTTAGATTTGTTTTTCTTGAAAGAACATTGTATTTGTTATAATGGTAATTGAGAGAGTTTTATAACAGATTTATTTTAAATTTTATATAATAATAATACTAATAAAATTTTATAAATTTTTAATTATCTACTAAGTTTGATCTCATTTCAAAAATACTTATTCAAAGGTGTAGAAAATCAAACATTTTCTTATTGTCGTGTTGACACGTGAGTACACGCACTTTAAGGTATAAGATTATTTAGACTAGCAAAGGGCCCGCACGTTGCAATGGGCAGAAGTATGATATTTCAAAACAAAAACTAAAAAAAAAAAAAAACCACGAATGGAAGGACTTAATTAATCTTTGATCTCTTTTTTCTTATCAATTTATTCCAAACCATAAGAATTTTAGATAGTTAAAAAGAAAAAAAGAAATAATTAAGGAGAGAGGAAACAAATAATAAAGGAGAAATAAGAAAAATAAGATTATGAATCATTTTATAATTTTTTTGTTCTCTTTTCAACCTTTACAAAAATTTTTATGTGCTTCGCTTTAACTTCTTAATTGCCCATTTTTTATTTATTTTTTCTTTCACCTAATCCCTCATTCTCTCATCTAACTATCTCTTTCATTCTCGTGTCTTCGTTTCTTTAATGTCCAAAAAAAAAACTAAAATAAGAGAAAATTTAGAAATATCCTTAGTGTTGAAAAATAAAAGAAATAAAAATGTGTATCAAACATTGGTTGAGCCAAATTTAAGCAACCATGTCTTGCATTCTAGTTTCATATAGTTATAAATAAATAAATGACATGATACCTAAAAAAGATCTTAAACTATTTTGAAAATTTGAAATAAATTTTTATTCTTTTAATACGTTTAATCAATCTTTTATATTTTTATTTTGATCCTAATAAAGTTTTATGATTAATGATTATTTGATTATTATTAATCAAAATATCATTTGTCATTTTATACCATGTCGCGTTGATGTGACATACTAACATATTATAATGAATGATGACATGATATGCGAATGTGACTGTGTGACAATTTTTGTTGTCACGTTCAACCATTATAACTAATGATAGATTAATTGTAATTAATTAAAATATCACTTGTTTTTTATGCGACGCGACATTGACGTAACATACTGATATATTATAATAGATGATGGTATAACATATTGATATGACCATATCTACATTATCGTCATGTTGATATAAAATAATAAATGATAATTAATTAGCTGTTAATTATAAAGATCTATTTAACTTAGAATAAAAGTATATAAACTTATTGAATATAATAAAAAAAATAAAAATTTGTTTATATTTTAATAAATAATTCAAAATGTTTTTCAAATATTATACTTGAATAAATTCTACACGGCAAGATCCTTCTTTCGTTGGTGTACTATGACCGTGTAGAAAGTATAATGATCTCTGCGCATGCCTGCTCCAAGCGTTTTCTTTTGTCCTACACAAGTGCTAAATCTTGTTGGACTCCACTTTCCTGCCAAACACTTTGCTTAGAAAAGGAGCCTAATTAACTCAAGACTCAAGTGCTGCCCAATTATTGATAGACCCCTAACTTTTCCACTTTCGCACTTAGAGTATGGGTCAAAACCCAACTAGAAAAGGAAAAACAAGAGGGATGACCCTCTATTTCCCTACATTGCCGAATCAAACGTAAAAGTTTTAGCAGGTATATAAGTATTAAAGCTGACACTGGTGAGATTTGATTTCTCTGTTTAATTATTTACACTTACAATTTTTGCAAAGAGAGCCACAAAATCGCACCTAGAGGAAATACGAGCATCCAACCTAAGACAACAATTCAAAAGGGAACAAAAGATCAAGTACATCTTAGAAGGGAGAAGAAATTCAAACATTGTTTGTTGTTATCTAACCGTTGAAGCAACTGTATGAGCCCAAAACCTGAGATGATCTTTCATGTCCACTTCGTTACCCATTGTAGGAATTCTCCAATTCATCAATGGATTCTTTACCTTCCTTCGATCCCAAACCTCCCATGCTTCAGACAGGTATGGCCTAGAAACCACAGTTTGACCAATATTTTCTTCTCTACTTTCTTCAGTTTTCTTTCCCAGCTTTTGCAACCCAGGAATTATAGACACTAAACTGGAATCTTTATCTTCCTCCGAGAACACAAAACCGAGATCCATAAACCCTTGTAGCTCCTCAAACTCTAGTTCCGACAAGCTCCTACTGCTACCCTTTGTTCTTGTTTTGCTTCTTCTTTCAACCAATATTGGCTTAGCAGCTGCCTCCTCCATCTTTTCCTTCTTAACATCTGCATTATCTTCATTCACATCTTTGCCAGACAGAATAGTTTGAAGCCTTGGCGTGGTAAGCACTGAATTTGGAGACAGGGAACCAGAAGAAAAACTCACTGTGGCGTTCAAGGCCAGGTCACTCATAGACCTGACGTGGAGGGTCGATATGCGTGGAAGCTTTAGTTCCCTTTCTTCAACTCGCTCTTTATGATCTTGACTTGTTTCTTGCGATCGTGAAACTGGTTTCTTGGAGAAAATTGGTTGCTCAAACCAATAGACATCAAAAAGCTTTAGAACTTCCTCTGCAGCCATATCTTCTCTTTGTTGGGGGGTTTTGAAAAGATCCAGGAGGTTCACAAGGGAGAGATCAGTGTTGGTTGGGATAGACAAGCAAAGAAAGGTTTGGGACATTTATATTAGTTGCTTGACGTTAATGCCCCTTGTTTCATACTAATATTCCGTAATTAGTTCATTTATATATGCTGTCAAGAACATGTTTCTAAAATTTCAAAATGTATATCTTTAGGTTAGCCAACCAAACAAAAAGTTTGTAAAACTTAACTCCTCAACAAAGGATGATTACAAATCAAAATGCTTATTTTGTATTAGAAAAACAAAAGGAAAATTCCATATCAAGTGTAATTCTTGTGCATAATGTTTCGTGATCGTCTATAATTGATCATCTAAATTGAAGAATTACGATCTCCTTTAATTATATTGTCTTGTTTAAAATAAGTCAAATTTCTATTGAAAAGGAAAAGAAGTGACGGCGCCTAGAAAAATTTAAAAATGTAAATCACACTCTTTTTATCCAATAAAAATATCTAACTTCGATTTTTTATGGTAAGACATTTTAAACATTGGTTTTAACTATTTTAAACATTTTATTAAACTAATATTTTTGTGAAAATATGTTTGAAAACCTCTTAAATCCAGACCTTTTAGCAAGTATTTTCTATATTTTAATCAAGGGTAAGCTAGAAATAAGATGAGGTCAAAGTTGAAAAAATTTGAGCATCAAAATTCTTGCTTTTTACATTAAAGCTTTTCCCTGAATTAAAATTAATTTTCTTTAGTTCATTCCTGAAAAGGATTTTAGAGTACATTTGGATAAAGAATTTCAACGAGGTATTTTATTTGTAGAGAGAATTTTAAAATTTTAAAATAAAATTACCGTATTTGGTAAAATAATTGTCAAAATTATTGAAATTTGGATCAAAGACTATTTATGTATATGTTTTCTTTTGTTTTGTTACACAACTTTCATTTTCTTTAAATCTAATGACAAAAACTTATTTTTAAATTATCAATTATATATGTACATTTCTTACAAATCTAATAACATCCATATTTTATATTTTTTTTCTCCATGTTTCTCCTTTTCTATCCCTAAATTCCTATTTAATTTATAATTATTTTTTATCTCATCAAATTTCAATATTTAAAATTTAATTCTATAAAATGCTTGTCCAAACAATGCAAATATTAATGTTGTCATTTTAAAATTGATGCATTTATACAGCTATATATATATTTCAATATTCTTCAAAATTTTAATATTTCTCATCCAAACACATCCTTAAAGTATAAATTAGTACTTTTTTTTTAAGAAAATAGTTTTTAAATTATAAATATTGGAATGTTGAGACTAAATTAGTACCTAATTAGAACCAAAATCCTTAGAGAATATATATATTTATGTACCCTTCCAATTCTCTTTCTCCTAAAGCCATTTATTGATAAATATCCAAATACATTTATTTACTTGATTCATTTAGCAAAAAACAATAAAGTACTTGATTTCAGAAGCTCCAAAACTAATAAGATAAAAATGCTTTTGTCTTTTTTTTTTTTCCATTGCAAATTGTAGCAACATTAAGGGTATTATTGTAATTATAGGAATAAGCACCTCGAATCCTCAAATGCTCATAAGTTGGAATGGGCCCAAGCAAAATGCTTAAAGCTGGACGAATCATATATAAATTTGGCATACTTGGGTGAGGTAAGACTTGTCCTTTCATACCAAAGTCGTCCCCATTCCACCATAACTTCAACCACACCCTCCAAGCTTCTGCTCAACAAAAGCATAGTTAGATCTAAGGTTAGTTTTTTCTATTAAAAAACTAAAGAGAAAGAAATAAAGAAAAGGATGTAGGCCTTTTTACGAGGGACTCACGTAAATAACGTTAAAGCCCGTATAAAATTGGTCGGCTGGTTGGTTCGTCTGACGAGGGCGACTTTGTGAAGCATATTTTAAGAAAGAAACGGCTCGGCCTATTTTCACATGTACAATTTTCAATTTGCTTGTTTAATTGACTTAAAAGTGGATCCCATTTGTTTATAAAACAACGAAAAGGAAAAAATCATTCTGCATTTTGTTCCTTCCCTTCATTCCTTTTTGTTAATTTTTTCCATCATCTCATTTTTAATTTCTCTTGAATTTTTTTAACTTGTATGGCCCTCATCATTTTGTTTTATTTGAATGACAAAGCCCGTATGTTTTAATTTCTTTTCTCTTACCAATTACATTAATAATGTTGAGTGTTTTGTATCTATGAATAACTACAACTAGTTTAGAAAAGGAAAAGAGTTTATATTATTTTAATACTTTTCTTTTCAGTTTAGTTTTTAGCAAGGGATTATTGCAAAAGAATTGGTAGTTGAATACAAGCAACATACTTATTTAAATAACTTTAAGAACATAAATTAACTCAAATGCACTCAATTAACTCATACTTATTTAAACATAACCTCATTAAAAATGAACCCTATCAACGAAACTCTTCAAAATTTCTGTTAGACATGTTAGCCCAATAATCATGAAGAAATATCCAAAAGTAGGGGAGGCGGTGAATTGGATTTCTAAAAAGTCTTTTCAATGAATCAAACTTTTGAGCTTGATGACAAGTTTTCAAATTTGTTTTTCACTTTAAAACAAACCAAAGGAAATGAACAATCAAGTTGAAAATAAAATTTCAAAACTCTTCAAGATGAAAGTGTACAGATATAACAACGTGAATCAAAAGTGATTTGAAGAGTAAGTTGGAAAATAAGTTTAAAAACAAATATTCAAATTTCTTCACAATAAAGTAAGATGCACAAGTAAAAAAGTGAAGAGTGAATGAGCTTGTGGGTTTCAAAAACTTCTACAAGATAAAGAAACATAAATTCAAAGAGTAAGAAGAAGAAAGAAAATACACAAAGCATTTATAGAGGTTCGGTCCTCTTCATAAGCGCCTACATCCTCTCCCTTGTTTCACTAATGAGGTAGCAATCCACAATAGAAAATTTCCTTTTAAAGGATCAAGCATAATCTTTACAAATCACTGCTTTTTATGGATCAAGCATAACTCCAACCTTTGCAAGAGGATCAAGCATAACCTCACATACTGTTTTTTCAAAAAGATTAAGCATAACCTCACACATTGCCTTTTAAAGGCTAAGGCATAACCTCTATACTTTTCTAGGCTCAAGCATAACCCATACATCACTCTTTTTGAAGGATCAAGAATAACCTTTCTCTTTTACAAGCTTAAAGCAAATATATGTCACAGCCCAAATCTCGGGCCATAACCGGCGCAAGGGCCCAATAGGCACAGCCCATTAGGCCCAAGCAAGCCTTTCTATATGAACTTGTATATTAGCCCATCTATCATCCATATTTCTTTAAAATCTATAATTCATAATATTCAAATATAATTTCTTTGAAAACAATTCATAAAACCCAAGTATTTACTCATAATGGCATCATCGATCATAATATACATAGATAGTCTGACAAATGAATCTTAGCAATTCACCTTAAATATACATATACACATATAATGACCCTGACCGTCAGCGGAGTGACTCTGGGTGTGGGTACTAACATTTAGTGGCATGGTGAACCTACTGAAAGATGAATAGGAGAGAGCACCTCGACCTAGGATCCAACTACCTTCGATCCTGAGACTAAAACATGAATTTGAAAAGAATGAGTATAAACTCAGTGAGTGAACATAAGAAGGGAACAAACAACCAATACTGAAAGTTTTTGAAAACATGATGCACTCATTTTGAAAGCAATGCAATTTTGCATGCCATAAACAAAACCCGATGCCATGTTGTCTTTTAACTCTTTTAAAACATTTAAGAAAATAAGCTTTCAACATTCAATACAATCACATAATATTTCCTTAACTTTTTCATAGCATATATAAACATTTCTATAGCATATATAAACATCTCAATAGTGTATAAATATATAAACATGCATGAACCAACGGTCATTAGTGCTTGTGCATTCCCTACACGCACAAGGCAATATCATCATGTGCACTCCCTACACGCACATTTCAATATCATTATGTGCACTCCCTACACGCACATTTCAATACCATCACACGCACTCTCGCCCACACCATTACCGGCACCGTTATGTGCACTCCCACACCGCACACGCACGGTTATATTAATCAATCAACATTACATTTCAAAGAATAACACACATATCAACACATAACAAAAATCTTTGCATAGTACTATATCTCACATAATTCATTATTTTACTGGTCATAAACATAGTTGCATTATCCAACACTCAAAAAGATTAACATTATTAATTTTTTCAATAATTTAGGACATCTCTAGATTTCCAATACACACATGCCACAAATCAATTGGCAAATCAACATAACATTCCAAGTACATAACTCAGCACATTATTTATTGAACCCCGTAAAAGAATTACTTGTGAAAAGCTTGTTCCTGTGCATAATTTTAAAAGAAATCAACCAAGGATATTCAAATATTTTATTCAAACACATATGCATTTGTTCAAAGCATTTTAAATGCAAGTTCACTCACCTTAACGATGCCACCTAACAAAATCTTAATCAAGGTAGTCCGAAAATACCGTTAAAACCTATATTTACCAATAAGCCATAACAACCTCCATTAAGTCATAATTTGAATTTAACAATTTCAATAAATATACACTATACAATCTATACTCTAACCCAACTTTTAACCTAGAATTCTAGTCTAATTCACAAACCCATTAAACTAATTATTTAAGTTTGCAGTTTCTTTAACTTGGTGCTTGAAGGTATAAAGATCAACCCAACCTAGCAAATTTCAAGGAAAGGAAATTTGAAGAAACTTAGAAAATAAAGTCTAAAAATTACAAACCCATAAATTCAAAAATTCAAGGGATGAAAATATATACCTTTTAGCCTTAAAATGAAGATTTGAAGCCAAAATCCAAGTGTTGTTGAAAGTGGAGTAGAAATTGAAAATAAAGGAAAGGAAGAAAGATTTTTTTCTCTCTCCTAGGGTTTAGATGTGTTGAAAACTGGGGTTAAAAGCTGCAGGTTTAGTGGCCAAGAAGTTAGGAGAAGAAAGAAGTAAGAAGAGAAAGGAAAGGAAAAGAAAACAAGGAAAGAAAATGAAAAAACTTGATATTTTTTGGTGAAGCATGCAAATGGCGTTGGGGTGGATGAGGAAGAAGAAGAAACTATCTTGGTGGAGAGGATAAGGATGGTCATGGCTGAAAAAGAAAAGAGTCAAAGCTTCCTTGGGAAGCTTTGACCAAGTTAATGGAAAAATTACTATTTTACCCTCCAAGGTTCTTCCCTTTTTAATTGAGTCCTCCTAACATTCTTTTAATTCTAATTTCCTTCTATTATCTTCTTTTACACATGTATAAATGAAATATAAAGTTTGTACCCCAACGCGGTGTCATCATAATATTTAATATATATTTTTACTTGCGTTAGTTTTATTTAATAAAAACGCGCGAGCCCCACAACTTCATTTTTCTCCAGAATTTTTTCATTCTTCCTCTCCCCCACTTAGATTAACCATATACTCCCCCTTCATAAAAATTTTTGACATCGATTAAAATATTATTTTATTCTAAAATTTTTCACTTGTCTCCTTGGTATCCAAAATATCTTATTATGCTTCAATTCACTTTTGAATCACTTTTTATCTTGCAAATTCTTCTTCGATAAAAATATTATTATTTTATTATTATTTTCTCACGTGTGAAATATTTTATCTTAAAATACTCTTTTCACATTTCATCACTTTTAAACATTCCAATTAACCTAAATTAGCATCCGATAAGCTTTATTAGCCACCATATCAAAGTACGGGATATTACAATCTCCCCCATTTAAATAGAATTCATCCTCGAATTCTCTTCAACATTGGGTTGTTAATCTCACTCAATGATCATATTCCATTTCCTTCTTCATAGGGAATTTGATTTACGCACCTCATTATCTTCAATTTGACTAGAACACTTTACAAGGTCAGGTACGTAACTTATATCTATTATCATCTTTAAGTCAAAACCACGGTACCCTTCTCAATTGTTCTTTCTTATCATTAAGATCCCAAGTATGTCTTTAATTCCATCATTAACCTCAAACATGTCTTTATTTCGATTCTTGTCAAACCTCTAGTCATTCATTCACCTCATTTACCCCTACTTCGACTAGAATGCTTCACTTATGTCTATTATCATCCTTTAGAATCAAATGGTGGTACCTTTCACGATCATTATTTCTTATTTTAAGATGTTGAGTATGCCGTTATCCCCATCATTAAATTTAAACCATAAATCCATCTTAATCATACCGATTTTGATCACATTTTATACTTACTTATGTATACCAATCACTATCTTATTACTTCATTCCTTGTCAAACTTCTCGACATTCATTCATTCATCCTATCTTCATACACTATTATGTAGCTTACAGCATCATCAACATGCCATATTCATTCTTGTACGTATTCCCAATGTTGGGGGAGGTTAATGGCTTCAATTATTCCCACATAGTTATGTTTACCTTGCATTTCTGCAACTTCAATCTTCTTAATCATGTTAGTCCATCTTGTATGGCTTAACCACGTTATAGATTACATTTCCTTGGTATCATTTCTTTGACTATTTCTATAAAATTTCTTATATCAACATAGCTAAACTCTTGATGGGATTTCTTATCATTGTATTATCTATACAACTCATCAAATATTGAGTTCAAAACTTGAATCACTAAGAACAATTCTTACTTCAGTTGGGCACATCACTAACTCCACACATACGTACGTATTCGCACATTTAAGTGTCATCATTCCTTATTATGTGTGGGGCTCTTTGTTTTCAAGTGCTTTCAGACTAATTTCTCTTTGTTCGTTCCCATCCACAACCAAGATTCAATATGATAATCTTCATAGTTCATGTCAACGTTCTCATAATTAATCTATGAGCATTGGAGTATAATCAATTTTAGATTACCCTTTTTATATGTTTAAATCACCATTCCACTCGCATCTTACCATAAGTTATCACTTAAGTAATCCATAAGAATTCTCATTATGCCTATGCATAGCTTCACGTCCTTTTCATGCTTATACTCATTTCTTATCATTTCCAATTATATGCTTAAGTTTCATTGTACTATATATCCTTGCATCACAATGCCATTAGTCACATCTCATTCACCAAATGTCATTTTCATTAAATTGCAATCTAATATTTGTATATATTTTATAATTTCATTGATCCTTCAAAGATTCATCTTTACTTGATCACTGCATCTTATGCAATGTCACAATCCCTCCAAGTCATCCCTGTTTCTTAATTATCTTTCATGCCTCTAACATATATATTATATCCTTATTGCATTTCGATATTAATTAGTCACTTAAGACTTGGACTTATTCGAATCATGCATGCCTCATGCGTTTTCGAATTCCAATTTCCATAATACATTAGGAGGTTTTCATTATCCAACTTCATTATCAAGGTTACCTTCAACCATCCTTTGTAGTATTCTCTTATACTGATATAACGTCATTCTCCCTTAATTAATTCACAATTTGTACTTGAAATTGCAAGACTGGAAACAAGGTTTTTCTCAAGTACTTCTTAATATCAATGTGAGTATCACTTTCAGCTTACGACTTCCCTTTTGTAACCACAAAACTTAATGCTTGTTTCCACAAGATTTATAGCAGGATTACTCTTGAGTATTTCCTTATAGATGCTTACCTTTAACTTATGTCTCACTGCATATGATCACATAACCCGTCGTTTAGCCATTAAGCTCCTTACCAAGTGTCACGACCCAAATTCTGGGTCATGACCGGCGCATGGGCCCAATAGACATAGTCCACTAAGCCCAAGCAAGCCTATTAATCTGACATGTTCATCATTCCATCATAAACTGCTAAGTCACATTTCATAACTTAGGATCAAAATAATATTAATCATTTGCCACCTCATACTGGCATACTAAACAAGTGTATATACATTATCTACAACATGTATCTTAATAATTTACATTAAGTTTGTCTATACACAACAAAAGAATACTCGACTTCCAACGGAGGGACTCGGACGAATGTACAGCTACTAAATGTCGAGACACCTACCAAAAGATGGATAAAAGTCTACAAGGACACCTCATCCTAGTTACCGGCTGCCTTGTGATATGAAAACATGAAGTTGAAAATGGTGAGTATAAACCCAGTGAGTGAACAAGAAAGGGAACAAGCATACCATAAGGAATGTTTAATGAAATCATGATGCATTCTTTTTCAAAACAATGCAATTTGTTTTTGATCTTTTTAAACCCCTCATGTAAACCCTACATGAGAAAAATCACTTATTGAAAAAAGTCCATGCTCAACAAAAGATTTGGAGAATGCCTTTCCGCTGCAGCTACACTTGATTTAAATTATCAACTAACCGAAGGTTTCTTAACTAGACGAGGGTTTCTCATCAATCCTCCTTATTTTAAACTTAATTCATTTATCCCTTAATGTTGAAAATCCATGCTCAACTATGGTACCAAAGAAATGAAAAATAGGGTAGCAACCGAACCAAATGAGAAGCAAAACAGAAAGTTTTTTGCTGCAGTGAAATTTTGAGCTTCAAAACAGAAAGTTTCTCGCTGCAGCGAGAAGGTACAGTAACATTCTCACTGTAGCGAGATTCTCGGCCAGCACCACCCCTTCAAACCCGAGAGTTTCTTATTGCAGCGAGAATCAGAACATCAAGAAAAATGTCTTTTTCCCTTAAAACAAAGCCATCCTGCTAAATAACAAAAGCAACATGTAACACATGCAAACTTTCAAATTTCAACAAATCAAATGCTCACACTTTTGCATTTCAACCATATATCATATATGTATATATATATATATATATATATATATATATATATATATATATATATAT
>NC_030851.1:18250616-18265777 GCF_000208745.1 Theobroma cacao | reverse complement strand
TATATATATATATATATATCAATCATCATGTGCACCATCTCGTCATCATCATGCACATCATCCCATCATCCCCAACTCATGCGCACTCCCTACTCGCACATGGCTAGGTCATCACCGGGTTATGCGCACTCCCTACTCGCACATAATCGGGTCATCATCGACTTATGTGCACTCCCTACTCGTACATAGCCGAGTCAATGTCATTACACAACAATGTATTCATATATATATATCAACACAATGTGGTAGTGCATGAATCAATAATAGTCACATGTCACAACATGGAGATAATTTATTAAAAGCTTGTTCCCAAGGCACTTGTTTTTTTTATGAAAAGCTAGATAATCCATTCAAATGTTTGGCAAATACATTATATCCTTAAAACAAGTTTTGAATGCAGTTCACTCACCGATTTATTATTGAGCCTTTAGCTGACGTTAATTCCCTTAATGATCCAATTGGGGTGATGGGGCTTCGTTGGAACCTAAAATCACATTAGCATCAACAATAGGTCAATTCACATACTATAAACCCTAAAAGCTACCTCTTAGCTAGCTTTCAATTGCCACATTAAATGGCTATCTATGTTCATTATCTTAATCACTTTAAAATGAATGAATATCCTCAACAATAAAACAGCTTATAATCTCAATTACTAGCCATTATCCACAGCTAAAAACCAAGCTTAGTTCATCACTCACCCTAGGGTTTCTTTGTAGTTGAATTCTCTTCCAATAGCTTCCAAACAAATGGGGTAATTCTCTCTTTCTCTCTATAAAATGCCCAACTAGTGAGAGAAAGTATGGAAATAAGATTTTTCAAGGGTTTTAAGGAGAGAGAGTGGAAGAATACAAGAGTTCTAGTCATAAGGGCACAAAGGTATAAAAACTAGAGCTAGAGAGAGAAAATTATACAAGCTCCATATCAAGCTTCCATGGAGGTTGGAAGCAACGTGAGATGGAAGAAGAAGAAGACAAGCTGCTGGAAATTCAAGAAGCTGCTAAAAGGAGAAGATATTTATAGCCTAAGCTTATCCATTCTCTTGAAATTACCAAATTGCCTTTCCACAATTTAGCTTATTCTCCTCCAAACTTTTATGCACTCATTTTATTCTTTTGACACTGGGACAAGGTCCATAATGGTCTAGACATGCTCATGAAAACTTAAAATTCTAACTCGAGGTGAAAAATGACCATTTTGTCTCTATAGTGAAAATCATCAAAATTTTTGTCTCATTTTCATTTTACCCCTAATTTCATCATCCATTTATGCCTTAGGCCTACTTAGGCAATAATATTATTTAAAATCTTACTTTTATGGGCTTACTAAAGAAATGATGAAATTACCCCTGATTAGGGATATCGCGTATACTTCCCTTTACGAGTCTATAAAGCTCAAGGTCTCACAGCAAGTTTCAAAATCACACATATTATACTGGTCGCTTATGATTGGTAATTCCTTTTCAAGGATGTTCATGCATCCTTGAAACACTTAATCACTTATTTGCTCTTTAACATTCAGAGCATATCATTCCAAAAAAGGCATGCACTTATTCACCAAGATATTTAAATGCATGTTTAACTATTCATACTTCAATTTATCCCCAAGGGTTTCTAGCATGCCACGTAATCGGCCTTGTGTTGTTACTAATCCTTTTCATTCAACTGAGTCAATACATGAATTGTAAATTTTCATAGCAATATTCTATATAACTCATTTGCTATACCACTCTTGTAATCCTTCATTCACACTTTTATCACTTGGTATTGACATCCTTTATCAATATCTCATACATTCATCTAACTTTTCATTCACTTTTTCCTTAGCCTTTAACAAGGTGAATCTCTTATCCTCTTTATTTCTTAGGGTTTGACTTTGGTTTGTGTAATGTTTATCTTAATACCTCACACAGTAATGTTGGCTCCATTAGTTTTTGATGATAATAAAACATTCCCATTTCATTTGTGTCTAACATTTCTACCTAAGTGTGCAAGACAAAAAGTCATATGGAAATAATAAATCAACTTTCAAATGGGTATATCAAAAATCATGAAAATGAAGATAAACGACTGATCAACAAAAAAGAAGGTCTTTAGTTAAATAATGAAGAATGTTGGTTGACTAAAATTTAAATTGGAGAAATGGCGGGCTGAAGAATATTGAGAAACAGAACCAACTTATTCGACCAAGATGAGAGTTAGTCGACTAAGAAGCTACTGCCAAAATTTGGACTTCAAGACAGAACCAACTTAGTCGACCAAGAAATGGGTTAGTCGACTAAGTGTGCATTGCCAAGACTATCAGACACAGGGAGCAGAAAACAGAGACGGCTTAGTCAACCAAGATATCGGTTAGTCGATTAAGAGCATTCTACCTGTAAATTTGAAATTTGCATTAAAAGATAGAGTAACGGCTAGAGCCGACTCCCAACTGTCTCCAATGGCTAGAGAACTGTCAAACTCCCATCAGAGATGTTTCTCCAAGTATAAAAGGGTCTTCCAAAAGTTAAAAACTAGTTTTTGGAAGAGATTTGAGTCATTAAGAGTTGAAAAAAACCAGAAAATCTTCACTGCATCTTGCTGCACTTAAACGCCCATCTTTTGTATTTGTATTCTGCACTCAACCTTGTACCATTTAGATCAACTTGTGATCATTGGTACTTTCTTCTACTTCTCTTCTTCTATTCTTAGAGTGAAGGAGTCACTCTAAGTGGTTGTTTCAAGCAAAGTTTGCTTGAATGTGTTAAGGTTCTAACTTAGCCTTGAAAAGTTAGGTGTTGGGTTTTAGTTTAGACCGTGAAAAACCAATGTAAAAGGTTTTGTCTGAGCCTGGTAAAAGCCATTGTAAAGCTTGGTGAAAGCTTGTGAATTTCACCGATTTTTAATGGATTTGTTGGGAAAATTCTTGGTTGGATAATCAAGGTAGTGGATGTAGGTCTTGGACCAAACCACTCTAAATTCTGCTGTTTTGTTTACTCTGTTTTTGTTTTGTTTTCTTTCTCTCATTTATCTTGCATTTGTCTACACTTAGAGACAACCTTTGAAAGAGCCGAATTGTGATATTCACCCCCCCTCTAGCACATATTATTGGGACCAACAAGTGGTATCAGAGCTAGTTCCATGTTCTTAAGGTTTAACACATTTTGAGAGGATCCAAATGGCTCTCCAAAAATCCATAGTTGTTGAGGGACAATCAACAAACAGACCACCTCTGTTTGATGGCTCTAATTATCCTTATTGGAGCTCTAGGATGTCAATTTACATTAGATCCATAGATTATGAAATGTGGGATGTCATAATTGATGGACCCTTTATTCCCTCTACTTTGAGTGTTGTAACCAATGAGTTGATGCCTAAGCCAAGGTCTGAATGGACCGAGGCTGAAACTAAGAAAGTCCAAACAAATTTTAAGGCCATCAATACATTGCATTGTGCCTTGACCCCCACTGAATTCAACAAAGTCTCAAGCTGTACAACAACTAAACAAGTGTAGGACAAACTTAGAATAATCCATGAAGGGACTTCTCAAGTCAAGGAGTCCAAAATAGCCCTATTGACACATAGCTATGAAATGTTCAAAATGGAGCCTGGTGAAGACATCACCAGCATGTTAGATATATTTACAAACATTACAAATAAATTGAGTCAGCTAGGCAAACCAATACCCGAGCATGAAAAAGTTAAAATACTTCTTAGAAGCCTACCAAAAAATTGGAAGCCTAAAGTGACTGCAATCTGAGAGGCCAAGGACTTAAATGTTATTACCTTAGATGAGATTTGTGGTTCTCTCTTTACTCATGAGCTGGAGCTTAAAAAGGAAGAAGAAGAAGATAGGAGGGAAGTAAAGGAAAAGAAAAAGAGCATTGCACTTAAAGCTAGCATCCTTGAAAAGAGCTGGAAGAGCTGTCATGTGATGATGATGAAGAGTTAGCTCTGGTTGCAAGAAAATTCAGAAAGCTTATAGGCAGAAGAAACTGGAGACTAGTTAGAAGAGGGTTTAGAAAAGATCAAGGTGCTTCATGGAAAATCAGAAACAAAAGTGACTCCAACAAAAAAGAGGAGCTGATCTGCTACGAGTGCAAGAAACCTGGTCACTTCAAGTCTGAATGTCCATTGCTAAAAGATGAGACTCCAAAGAAAAACAAGAAATCTAAGAAAGCAATGGTGGCAGCTGCATGGTCGGACAGTGACACATCAAGCTCTGAAGTTGAAGATGAAAAATCTGAGGAAAGAGCAAACCTCTGTCTGATGGCACAAGATGAGGAAATCGAGGTATCCTCATCCCCCTGTGATATTTCCATTGATAATTTACAAGATGAGTATGATAGCCTTTACGATGAATTTGAAAAACTTTTTTCAAAATATCAAAATTTAAAGAAAAAGGCTACATCTCTTGAAAATGATTTGGAAAAAGTGAGACAAGAGTTCAATTCTGTTTTTGAGCAAAGAAATTTTCTGCAAATTGAGTTAGAACACTCAAAAACAGATTTTGAAGTTTTAAAGCTAGGGCTGGAAAATAAATCAGAAGCTTTACAAAAAACACTTGATGAAAACACAGCTCTCAAATGTTCAAAAAGAAATGCATACCATAAGAAGAATTCTACTTATGCATCACCTAAATGTTATAGTTGTGGAAAATATGGACATTTATCATATGATTGTTTTAAGAAAAGTAACTTGCAGAAAGTTAAAAAAATTTAGGTTCCAAAAGGATCCTATATTGCCACTAACACTCAAGGACCCATCAAAGTATGGGTACCTATAAAGAAAAACTGAAAATCTGTTTTGTAGGTTGAGTTGCACTTAAAGGAGACATGTTCAAAAGCTCAACTTAAGAAGAAATAGCCATGGTATATGGACAGTGGCTGTTCACAGCACATGACAGGAGATGAAATGATGTTTGCTCAGCTAGACAAGAAGAAGGGAGGTATCGTATCCTTTGGTGATGATTCAAAATGTAGAATTCATGGGATAGGTACGGTTGGCAAGAACTCTCAAACTCAAATCAGTCATGTGTTGTTAGTTAAGGGTTTGAAGCATAATTTATTGAGCATTAGTCAATTATGTGACAAAAGATTGAAAATATGTTTTGATTCAAATAAGTGTGAAGTAATAGACATAGGTACAAACAAAGTCTCATTTATAGGAAAGAGATTGAAGAATATGTATGTTGTTTTTCTTGAGGATCTTGAAATTAATAGTGAAATATGTCTTGTTGCAAATGCTGAAAATGATAGTTGGTTATGGCATAGGAGATTAAGACATGTAAGCTTGCATACTATGTCAAAATTGATTAGAAAGAACTTAGTTGTTGGGCTGCCAGACATAAAATTTGAAAATGGTAAAATATGTGATGCTTGCCAACTAAGAAAACAAGTTAGAACATCCTTTAAAGCTAAGAAAGTTGTGTCAACATCCAAACCTCTTGAATTGTTACACATTAATCTATTTGGTCCAATAAGTATAACTAGTTTAGGAGGAAAATCTTATGGCTTTGTAATAGTTGATGACTATTCTAGGTACACTTGGGTTTATTTTCTTGCTCATAAGAATGATGCTCTATCAACATTTATAAGTCATTGTAGGAGAGTAGAGAATGAAAAAGGACTAGCCATAGTTAGTATAAGGAGTGATCATGGAGGAGAATTTAAAAGTGATGAATTTGAGAAATTTTGCAATGAAAAGGGGTTAGATCACAATTTCTCTGCACCTAGAACACCCCAGCAAAATGGAGTTGTAGAGAGGAAAAATCGAACCTTCAAGGAAATGGCTAGGACTATGCTATGTGAGAATAACCTACCAAAATATTTTTGGGCTAAGGCAGTAAACACAGCAGCTTATATACTTAATAGAGTCTCAATTAGAGCCATGATATCTAAGACACCATATGAACTTTACAAGGGTAGGAAACCAAATATTTCTCACCTTAAGAGTTTTCGTTGTAAATTTTTTGTATTGAACAATGAAAAACAGCCCTTTAGGAAAGTTTGATGCAAAAAGTGATGAGGCAATATTTTTAGGATATGCATTAAACTCCAAGGCTTATAGAGTTTTCAACAAAAGGACTTTAAATGTTGAAGAATCGATCCATATAGTTTTTGATGAGTCAAATGCTTTACAAAAGGAAATTCATGTTGATGATGATGATGTAGAAATCCTAGAAAAACAAATGGAAGAAATAAGCTTAGAGAACAATAAGAATAATGAAGAAAGCTCACCTAGAAGAGAAAATGAAACTCCACCTCTAGAAGATTTGCAAAGTAAAAAAATTCAACATAGTGATCTTCCAAGAAGTTGGAGATTTGTAAGAGACCATCCACAAGATTAAATCATAGGTGACATTTCTCAAGGTGTCAAAACTAGAAGAGCAACTAGGGAGACTTGTGAATTTTCAGCCTTCATATCTCAAATTGAACCTAAAAGCATTGAAGAAGCTGAAAAAGAGGAAAGTTGGATAATGGCCATGCAAGAGGAACTTGACCAATTCAAAAGAAACCGTGTATGGTCATTAGTACCTAGACCTTCAAATCATCCTATTATTGGCACAAAATGGGTGTTTAGAAATAAGGTAGATGAGCAAGGAAATATAGTTAGAAATAAAGTTAGGTTAGTAGCACAAGGTTACAACCAAGAGGAAGGAATAGACTATGATGAAACCTTTGCACCTGTTGCTAGGATTGAAGCCATAAGGTTGTTGCTAGCATTTGCATGTTTCATGAATTTTAAGCTGTACCAAATGGATGTAAAGAGTGCATTTCTAAATGGATTCATTCAAGAGGAAGTGTATGTTGAACAACTACCAGGTTTTGAGGATTTTGAAAAACCAGACCATGTTTTCAAACTCTATAAAGTCTTGTATGGATTGAAACAAGCTCCTAGAGCTTGGTATGAAAGGCTTTCAAAATTTCTAGTTGAAAAAGGTTATGTTAGAGGCAGCATTGATACTACATTGTTCATTAAAAGATACTTAAATGATTTAATTATTGTACAAATATATGTGGATGACATTGTATTTGGTGCAACTAATAAAGCTTTATGCAAGAATTTTGCTAAAGAAATGCAGGGTGAGTTTGAGATGAGCATGATTGGAGAGTTGAAGTGCTTTCTTGGTCTTCAAATTAAGCAAAGTGAGGAAAGAATCTTCATCAACTAAGAAAGATACACTCAAGATATGCTCAAAAAGTTTGATATGCTGAAGCTGAAACCAATATCCACACCAATGAGTCCATCCACCAGACTTGATCTAGATGAAAAAGGAAATAATGTAGATCAAAAGCTCTATAGAGGTATGATCGGTTCACTACTCTACTTAACGACAAGCAGACTAGATATTCAGTTTAGTGTGTGTTTGTGTGCTAGATTTCAGTCACAGCCTAAAGAATCACACCTAACTGCTGTTAAAAGAATTTTTAGATACCTCTTAGAAACTCAAACTTTAGGCATATGGTATTCTAGAGAATCAATCCTTAGCTTAGTTGGATATTCGGATGCAGACATTGTAGGAAGCAAAACTGGTAAAAAAAATACTAGTGGAACATGCTAATTTCTAGGTAGTATGCTTGTGTCATGGTCTAGCAAAAAGTAAAATTCAGTGGCTTTATTTATAGCAGAGGCAGAGTATGTATCACTAGGAAGCTGTTGTGCCCATATATTATGGATTAAACAACAGCTAAAGGACTATAGGTTATCAATGCATAACATACCAATATATTGTGATAATACAAGTGCAATTAATATTTCAAAAAATCCTGTGCAGCACTCTAGGACCAAGCACATTGAGATTAGGCACCATTTTGTTAGAGACCATATAGTGAAAGGTGATATTAAGGTTGAATTTGTAAATACTTTGCATCAATTAGCAGATATTTTTACCAAACCTCTAAATGAAGATAGATTTTGTGAAATTAGAAGGAATTTAGGAATGATTAGTCTACAGGAGTTGTGAGAAAATTTTTTGGTTCATGCGCACAAAACAAAATGCATTTAGTCGACTAAGGTGAATCTTAGTCAACTAAGAGTTTTCTGGTAGCATTAAATAATAAGACTCAGTTAAAATGAGGGTAGGAGGAATCAAATAATAGGAAAAAACTACCTATCGGGAAACAAAAATAAAAAAGAACGGAAAAAAGCCACTAGTAGAAGGGTCGGAAGTAGAAATGCAGAAAAAGAAATAGAAAATTGGGTTTGCTTCAACGACTGAGTAATCTAAAAACGGAAAGAAAAGAAGCAGATATCAGAGAAGAAGAAGAACAAGGATACGACGCTCAAGAAAGGTACTACCTCTTCTTCCAAATTTAGAAATAAAATGCATGAAGAAAGGTTTAGGAAAATAGAGAATGCTCCTATCACATGCGGGAAGTACATTGATTGGAAAGTTTTATTGAGAATCCAGAAATTCAGACTAGTCTATCATATTACTTTGATGAATTGAAACTGAAGGAGTATAGTGCATTTAAGAATAGATCTTACAGTGCCATCTTGGTGAAAGAATTTTATGCTCATGTAGCATTAGGAGAGGAAGAACTAGATGATTTTGACGACTGCATTGACAATGGACTAAATGTATTTTTGAATGGTAAAGAATTTGTGGTTACTGCTGATGATCTTGGTAATTTGCTGAAAGTTGAATGTGAGAAAGGAGAGTTTGAATTCCCAGAGAAATACGACCCATCCTCTTTGTGGGAAATCATTACTGGGAGAAAGGAGAAGTACTCATCAAAGAGCAATGCTGGTTTGATAACCAGTCCCCAAATAAGAATTCTGCACTACTTTGTTGCAAAAATATCCATGACAGTAGTGGGAGTTTAAACTACATCAACCTTCAGGATCTTTGGTTGATAGAACATGCTTTTAATGGAGTTGCTTTGAATCTTGGCAGATTCATGATTCAAAAGATGAGAGGAGCATGCTAGCTTGAGAAAATTAATTTGCCTTATGGAAATGTTATCACATCCCTAGTGCAGAAAAGGGAGTCTGGGCAAAAAGATATAAACTTGATATGCTAAAGAGTAGAGACCAGGCTATCTACTTAGGTAGTCTACCTAAAATGGGTTACAAGTTAGATGGAGACAAATTTACTAAAACACCCAAGGTCTTTGCAATACCAGCACCAACAAAGGCAACATCCTCACAATTTTCTAGTGAAATGATTTTCAACCTATTAATGAGGATGGATGGTAAGCTCACTGATCAAGGAGCTAGATTGCAGAAAATTGAAGAGAAAATTGCTGAACTGAAAAATGAATTGAAGGGAAAAGAAAAGCCATCGGAACTTGCTTGTCACGACCCAAATTCCGGGTCATGACTAGCGCATGGGTCCAATGGACGTAATCCACTAAACCCAAGCAAGCCTATTATTTATCTTACTTATAATTTCATCTATTATCACTAGGTCATATTTCATAACTTTGAATCCAAATAGTGATATACATTGCCAACTCGTACTGGCATTACTTATTTAAAATTTACATTAAGTTCATCTATACATAACAAAATAATACTCGACTTCCAATGGAGGGACTCGGATGAATATACAGCTACTGAATGCCGAGACACCTACCAAAAGATGGACACAGGTCTACAAGGACACCTCGTCCTAATTATCGGCTGCCTCGTGATCTGAAAACATGAATTTGAAAATGGTGAGTATAAGCCTAGTGAGTGAACAAGGAAGGGAATAAGCAACAATTAGGGAGAATTTAAAATCATGATGCACTTGTTTCAAAACAATGCAATTTAGTTCATTTCTATTTAAAACCCCTCCAAACCCGAGAGTTTCTCGCTGCAGCAAGCATGAATTTCGCTGCAGCGAAAATGGAGCAACAAGAGAAACATTTTTCCTCACTCAACAAAAAGCCATCTTGCTAAACTAATAAAATCAACATAAAATTCATGAAAATTCTCAAAGTACAATGTGTCAAATTTTGTGTACATTACAACCATAAATCATTGTCCATCAATTTGCTATAACACACACATTTACATATATATATATATATACGTATATACCCATCATCATCATCTCACCAACCCATCATCATCATCACCAGCTTATCATCATCATCACCAGCTCATGCGCACTCCCTACTCGCACATGGCTGGGTCATCACCGGGTTATGTGCACTCCCTACTCGCACATAACCGGGTCATCACCGGGTTATGCGCACTCCCTACTCACACATAACCAAGTCATCCTCGGCTTATGCGCACTCCCTACTCGCACATAGCCGAGTCAACATATTTACACAACATTATATTTAAGCATATATGTATATCAACATAATGCACCCACATAGAAATCCATAATAACCACATTTCATAACATAAACCTTTTTTCAAAAGCTTGTTCCCAAGGGATTCATTTTCATGAAAAATTGCATAAAATCATTCAAACACTTTGTTCAAAACAGTTATATTCTCAAAACAATTTTGATAGGCAGTCCACTCACAAGTGTCGAAAATTCGGATTCCGGGTGCACTCTGACTAATAGTCCTCAAGCGTAATTTTTTTACCTTTTCCGAACGTCTCACTACCTTGACAAATAACAAAGTCGAGGAATTTACTATATTATCCCTAAATTGATATAAACTAATTTAAATTACTAATGCTTGATATGTAAATGCAAAAATACGTTTGATTACCGCTTAATCGCGTATCGATTAAATTTGACTGATAACCCGATTAATTAGCGATTATGTCCAAATCACCTCTAAATTAATTCATTTTTCCTCTAATGCCTTAATTTACCACATACCATTTAAATAAAGCCAAATTCAAGATTAGAACCCTCACAGTTCCTTATAGAAAAATTTGGTCATTTGGTGCACTAGCACCAAAATTTTTTTCTACATAACCGTTTCACCTTAATTCATCATTTTCCAAGCCATTTTCCTTGAAATAAAAATAACCCCCCATTGATATTCAGCCCTCATGGTTCGACCAACAAGGAACCCTAGAGAAATTGAATATTTCTTTTGTGTTTTTGTTCATAACCATGCTTAACTATCCCTAAACACTAACATAGTCTAAAATCAAATTATTCCAACAACAATTCCTCTTCCATACCCATTTTTCAGAATTGAATTCATCATGATAACTCAATATTCAACCATGGAAATCAAGAACAAAAGCATGGGTAAGCTAGGTATCAAGGAGAATTAAAGAAATTTTAACTTACCTAGCTTGTTTCCTTGATTTCTTCACTTTTTCTTTGAATTTCCATCTAGATTTTCTTGTTTTTCCCTTTGTTCTTCCTTTTTTCTTGTTGCTGGTTGTCTAGGCCGAATATGGTGAGAGAATTGGGGATTTAATGGGCTGATTTCCATAGAAAATATTAAAATAATCAAGCATGCCACGTGTCACATGCTTATTGGCCCAATTTTTAACTTTTTTGACTTTTTCTTCTTAATTTTCCACCACAATTATTCTGGTATTTATCCAATCCTACCACATTTAAAATTCCTTGGTCTTGACAAGTGCTGGGGTGAAAAATTTACAGATTTGCTCCCGGGGTAAAAAAATTACGATTTTGCCCTTATACTCTGAAATGTACCGAAATCACATTATTTCTACTTTTCAACCTCAAATAACACTAATATTGATCAATATTAAGCAAATGGGGCAAAAATTATTTTTTTAAAAATTCTCATCCTCTAGTGGCAAAATTACCATTTTGCCCTAGTACTCCAAAAATACCGGGAATCACAATTTTTCACTGCTAAACATCATTTTATACTCCAATAATCATAATTATATTTCATATAATTATTCTTGGTCAAATGTGATTAAATCTTGGCTAGAAATCTCCATTTAATCATCAAATGGTAAAATGATCATTTTGTCCCTAATCGGTCAATTTTCCTGATGGAGTCCAAACTGGACCTTGAACTCCGAATCACTATTCTAAGCCATTCTGTGGGTTTCAAAATTTTCAATTTCCTCTTAAAATTTTTATTTGAACTAGTTCAAGGCTCGATTTAACTTAGTTGTACCACTCGGTACAATACCGTCTTTTAATCGAGCTTGACAGGGTCTCACACTACTATTGTCGATTCCTCTGAAACGCCAAGTGTTGCTCTTGCACAGTAAGGTGCTGAGGATTCAGCCTTGCAAGAATAAGATCTGCTCCTCATGAAGCAAGTCATGGTGTTTAAGCTAAAGGCTCCACTTACAGAACTGCTAGTCCTATTCTTCAGATAAAGGACTTTCATCTTGATGTTGGTCAACCAGCTAAGACCCCCTCACTTGAGCTACAAGATAAGGGTAAATCTGATCAAGGTACTAAGGTGCTTGAATCTGATCAAGAAAATGCCCCCACTGAACCCCAGCTTCAACCAGAACCTCAACCATTTCCTCCACATTCTGAAGAGGTTTCAATCATGGGATTGTTCCATCAAATGGTTCAGGAAGAACAAGTTGAGAAAAAAGCAGTTAAGGGAAAAGCTCAGCAAGTAGCATTTACACCAGCCCATAGAATGAAGGTAAAATATGGAAAAGGGAAACAAAAAGTTACTGCAGCACCACAACCAGTGACAAAACCACTCACAAAAGGAAAGAAAACAATGGCAACAAAAACAACATTCCTCAAAGAAGAAAGTCCTCTAGATTGGCAGAAAAGTCAAAACCAGCACTAGTTTCCTCTCCACGGGAACCACTTGAAGTGTCTGACACACCCTTACATGATCCCTTATCCCAGGAATTACCTCCAGCATCCTCTCTTCAACCCTTAGATGTCAAATATGCCGATGATGAGTCATCTCCCTCATCCTCCTCAAAAGATGCTTGGAATTTGATGCTGACAAAAAGGGGGAGAAATAAGTATGGCAGAACCTTAGGGGGAGAAGGAACCAAGAAGTTAATTAAAAAAAAATGTGTTAGGGTGGAGTAACCAAGAATTTAGGAAGCAGAAATGAACAAGGGGCAATTTAGGAATATCAATTTTTGTTTTCCTGCTGTTTGTGCCATGATGGCATTTGAACATTTGAATTTAATTTTGTTGCTTATATGTTTGTGTAAAAAAATGGATGCTAATATGTTTATGGTATTTTGCTGCTGATAATTGAATATTTGCTGATATTTGACTATTTATGGTACTTTGACTGCTGTTGATAAAAGTTTGATACTGCACTGATGTTGAGATTGTATACTGATTACTGATTTTTATTATAAATTATGTTTGTCAATGGATATGGATGCTGTGTATAGTATATAAGTTGAATGATGAATGATATAGACAAAGTTTAATCACAATATGCTATTGACAGACGTTGCAAATTTTGATGATAATTTGTCAACATTCATTTGCTGTAAATCACCTTATGTTTTTGCACATATATACTCTGAATGTATAGTGTCAATCTCTACACAACATGAATAAAATTTGCTAGAATAAATAAGCAAAATATGCACACACTAAGGGGGGGCACTCACTTAGGGGGAACAATCCTCATTTTCTGCAAAAATTAAAATGAATTAAAGGACACTGTGCTGTTAATCAAGGAATGTTTTGTCATCATAAAAAAGGGAGAGATTGTTGGCTCCATTAGTTTTTGATGATGATAAAACATTCCCATTTCATTTGTGTCTAACATTTCTACCTAAGCGTGCAAGACAAAAAGTCATATGAAAATAATAAATCAATTTTCAAATGGGTATATCAAAAATCATGAAAATGAAGATAAACGATTGATCAACAAAAAAGAAGGTCTTTAGTTAAATAATGTAGAATATTGGTTAACTGAAATTTAAATTGGAGAAATGACGGGTTGAAGAATATTGAGAAATAGAACCAAGATGAGAGTTAGTCGACTAAGAAGCTATTGCTAAAATCTGGACTTCAAGACAGAACCTACTTAGTCGACCAAGAAATGGGTTAGTCGACTAAGTGTGCACTGCTAGGACTACCAGACACAAGGAGTAGAAAGCAGAGATGACTTAGTCGACCAAGATATCGATTAGTTGACTAAGAGCATTCTGCTTGTAAGTTTGAAATTTGCACTAAAAGATAGAGTAACGACTAGAACTAACTCCCAACTGTCTCCAACGGCTAGAAAACTGTCAAACTCCCATCAGAAATGTTTCTCCAAGTATAAAAGGTTCATCCAATAATTAAAAATTAGTTTTTGGAAGTTTTGGAAGAGATTTGAGTAATTAAGAGCTGAAAAAACTAGAAAATCTTCTCTGCATCTTGCTGCACTTAAACGCCCATCCTTTGTATTTGTATTCTGCACTCAACCTTGTACCATTTAGATCAACTTGTGATCATAAGTACTTTTTTTTACTTTTCTTCTTGTATTCTTAGAGTGACGAGTCACTCTAAGTGGTTGTTTCAAGCAAGGTTTGCTTGAATGTGTTAAGGTTTTAACTTAGCCTTGAAAAGTTAGGTGTTGGGTTTTAGTTTAGCCCGTGAAAAACTAGTGTAAAAGGTTTTGGCTGAGCCTAGTAAAAGCCATTGTAAAGCTTGGTGAAAGCTTGTGAATTTCATCGGTTCTATCAAGCCCAACTCTATAAAATATTTTCCATGACATTCATGTGCTTGATAATATGTTTGCATACTTGGAAAGCCTCGAAAAATCGTTAAAAGTCGGTAGTGAACCTAGTGGTACAACTAAGCTGAATTAAGCCTCGAATTAGTCCAAATAAAGATTTTAAGATGAAATTGAGAATTTTAAAAACCTAGAATAACTTAATATGGTGATTCGAAGTTCGAGGATTGATTTGGAGTCAAATTGGAATTTTCATGATGTAGGGGTAAAATGGTCATTTTGTCACCCAAAGGCAAAATTGGAATTTTACACCACCCAACACTTGTCATGCCTAAGAAGTTCATCCATTAACATTTTATATTATGGATAATTGAGATATTTTATGTGGTGGTGAAAAAAGCTTAGTTGTTAAGTGTTAAACATGGACCAATGGAATGGTGACAAGTGGCAAGCTTTCATTTCTTTATAATTTATATTAAAAATCAGCACATGACTCTCCCATTTCACTATCATATGTTCGGCCTCACCAAGGAAAAGAGGAAAGAAAAAAAGAACAAAACCCTAGTTAGAAAAATTTAAGAGAAAATTTTGAAATTTCAGGAATCAAGTGTCAAAAGGTAAGATTTTTCAATTTTAGCTTGAGATCTATCTTTCCTAAGCATTCTTTCTCATTTTCCA
>NC_030851.1:18234410-18249842 GCF_000208745.1 Theobroma cacao | reverse complement strand
AAAAATGAGTTTAAATGGTAAATCCTTATGTTTTATAAGTAAAATGTGATTAAATGAAATGAGTTTTATAAATCATTTTGAAATTGAATGATGATTTTAGAAATTGAGTAATTAGAGACTGTTTGATTGTGTTGTAAATTTATGGTTTGAATTGATTGGCTTATGGTGATATTGGCATGAATGGCTGAATTGGAAATTGTGTTGAAATTGTATGAACTGTTTGTTTTCCCTTGATAGGCTGGGTAGTAATATTAATTGCCATGTCATGCTGTCGAAACTTTTATTGATTTGGTGGGATATCGATTAGCTTACTGCAGTGGGCGGGTTTCTGTGGACCAACCTATTAGAGGGGCACGGTAAACCCCGTAATATTTTACCTTGGTACAAGAGGCGCAGTGGGTAACTCCTGAGGTAACATTAGAGTTCACTTCACGTCGAACCATCACGTGAAGGTGAAACTCAGCCAACGCCAAGGAATGGCTGTGCTTTTAAATGTAAAAAATGAGTTTTATACTCATATGTTATTTTAACAGCCTTGGCGAACTCGGTTGGATGCCTCGACGCAAGGTGTCACCGAGTGCAAGTTTTTGGCATGAGCCAAGTTTTTACGAGAATCATAAGCCTTGTTGATTTTTATGAAATGAAATTGATTTATATGAAATGAAATGAGATTTGATGTTATGAATCATATTATGATGAGATATTTTAAATTATCTCCATTTACTCGGCTTTAGATATTTTAGATGATGTTTGTTTACTCACTGAGTTTATATAAACTCACTACCCTCCTTTCACACATTTCAGGCTTAGGGCAGTCTGTAGACCGCCGATTTTGTCGAGGGTTTGCTATTGGATTCGCACCGTTATAAATCGCAAGTTTACAGTCGTGTTTATTTTGGTTATTTTGGGGGCCCACATGTCATTGTAGAATATTTTGTATACTTGGCTACGTGTGCCACTGTATGTATGAATTTATTTTGCTTTTACGCTACAAAAATTATTTACGCAGAGTTCTATAAATATTGTTTTATAAGAAAATATAATATTTTATTTAATATTTTTATTTAATTTGAATAGCTATAATCTCACTTTAAATTGATGATTTGGACAACGAAACTTATTTTTAGACATAAAATGGACGTTTATTACTCTTATATCATATTTTTATCAAGATTCGAAAATTTTCGAGTAAAAATGACCAAAATACCCCTGTGTGGTAGAAATTACTTTTTGATCATTTTGATTTGAAAATAATCTATATTCTTTTAAAACATGATATTTAGTAACTATTGCTCACAGGGGAGATGTAAACTGATGCGAGAGCCTTGCGAGGTATCGGTTGACATTCCAAGTAATGAATGTTTATTGGATATCGCGGCGGATGTCACGGGCTCGAAGGGAGTACTGGGTCGTGACAGGTTCTTAGTGGATTTGTTGAGAAAATCCTTAGTTGGATAATCAAGGTAGTGGATGTAGGTCTTGGACCGAACCACTCAAAATTCTGCTGTCTTGTTTACTCTGTTTTGTTTTCTTTCTTTCATTTATCTTGCATTTGTCTACACTTAGAGACAACCTTTGAAAGAGTCGAATTGTGCTATTCACCCCCCTCTAGCACATATTATTGGGACCAACAAGTAATTCATCTCAAGAACTCTCTAACTCCCTTTTCTATCACCTGCCAATATATAAGGCAACAAAGAAACTTTTCAATTCACTCATCATTTTTATTTTAATACTTTCCCAACACACTTAAAACTCTAAATAACAAAAGTCAGCATCAAGGCCAATGACCATAATTCAACTTGTGAGTTTCATCTTCATGCCACTCATAATTTGCTCATGTTTTCTAGCCATGATGGGTTCTTAGAGTAGCATCGTTGGGTAGCCAGCGTTGCGACGTTGCAGCTGTTGGAATTTACTTTATCAAAGCAATTCTTCTTCTTTTAAGGCTATTACACTAATCATTCTCAACCGCATGGCTTTCCTTTAAGCCTATACCATAATTTTCATAAGTATGTGTATTTTCTCTTTGCTTATCATATGCACTAGGCCAAATTAATGCTTTCAACTCATATCATCTTTTGACTTTTATCATCAATCATGAAATCCCACTTTAAGGCATCTTTTCCATATGGTGTAATGAATTCACAATACATATATCACCCCACACATAATTACTCACTATTTATGGCAATTATCTTTCTTGTCTTGTAACTTTAATAGTTTATTGACTTCCGGTACAAATGACTATGAAAATAGTTCATCTTCCTCATCACTTTATTCTCATAATCCTTATTAAATCAAGAATTCATCTTTCCCAAGTTCCATAATTTAACTCCATTGGGCTATATTTGTGCCCAATTATTACCTCATAATGTCATGGCATCATTTTGTAATCCCCTCCATGCTTAAATTGCAATCCTCGACTTAATCACATCATCCATTCTAAGTGTCACCTATAGCCTCATTGATATTTCCCATATCCTTCCGAATTGTAATTGCAATTGGGATTTCAATTTCCACCTTTCCACGATTAATTGGTAATCATTTGTCAAGTCTTGTAGTTGTTTGTGCCATTAATGACTTTCTATGTCGATCCTTAATCATTATATTGCTAGTCTACCTCTATCGTACCAAAAGATTCGCATACACATCCAGTCATTTAAACAGCTACTTTATAATCCGTTCTAGTCATACAAAATAAAGGCCAACTCTTAACTCCCTTGTACAAATAACTACTACTATTTCCTTTACACTGCATCGCCTAGACTTAAAGTGATATGAACTTCAACAAACATATTAAGTGTCTTTAGGATCTTCTTCTCCTTGATCCAAGCACATCGACGGATCCTCTTCCAGGTCCTCCTCTTCCTCTTGAGATTTTCTCATTTTATCCTCAATCCAAGCTTGCTATATTCTCATGCATTCCTTGCTACTCACAAGTGTAGCACCTCTGCCACAACCTGGAGGAAAGTCTCGGACAACAGATATAGATACTTTTCTAAGATGATAATTACTGATAATCCCTTTTTCCATCTTGTTCGTGTTTTTTTTCCTCGGATCGATTTCATTACGCACCATTCTTGCAAGGCTCCTCCAGCTCTTAAATAGTATTCTACCTCTTAGGGGAACCGATCCACTCGAAAATTGGGTTGGGTTACTTGTTACGCTTCCACCCTCGGGCACATATCGACTCCGAGCAGTGAAATCTAACGATCCCTCGTTAGTACTGTGAGGGTGTCAGGATTACTGTCTTTTCAAGACATGGCATGTGCAACAGGCGCACCTTTAAACCTATACGCAACCAAGCATTAATTACTTATCCATTTATACATCATAAGAACAGGTAGGTTTCTAATGAAGTAGGGGCCCAGTAGCCTCTCGTCCATGACTTGCGTTGCGTACCCACAATCTAAGGACAAGACTCAACACGGACTCCAACAACTCCACTGATAGACACATGAATCTCTAGTACTCAACTAAACCTAAAGCTCTGATACCAAGTTTGTCACAGCCCAATTCCAGAGCCATGACCGACGTAAGGGCCCAATAGGCACAGTCTGTTAGGCCCAAGCAAGCCTTTCTATATGAACCTGTACATTAGCCCATCTATCATCCATATTTCTTTAAAATCTATAATTCATAATATTCAAATATAATTTCTTTGAAAACAATTCATAAAACCCAAGTATTTACTCATAATTGCATCATTGATCATAATATACATAGATAGTCTGACAAATGAATCTTAGCAATTCACCTTAAGTATATATATACACATACAATGACCCTAACTGTCAGCGAAGTGACTCTGGGCGTGGGTGCTAACATTTAGTGGCATGGTGAACTTATTGAAAGATGAATAGGAGGGAGCACCTCGACCTAGGATCCAACTACCTTCGATTCTGAAACTAAAACATGAATTTGAAAATAATGAGTATAAACTTAGTGAGTGAACATAGGAAGGGAACAAGCAACCAATACTGAAAGTTTTTGAAAACATGATGCACTCGTTTGAAAACAATGCAATTTTGTATGCCATAAACAATGTAGGGTAGACAGTCACATTCCCAAAATGATTTTGAAATACAGTTCACTCACTTGGCAACAACGAGGTATTAGGTCGTTATTTGTTCGAAGGTGTCTCTAACTATGTCCACCGACCGATCATTTGTTATTTACTCTGGCGCCACCACAATACTCTAACTTTACTTTAACACTTCCTAGCAATAATCCAAACTCAATATGTTTAATGCATCGATCCCACCTTTGTTTCTCACCCTATCACGAAACCATATTCAATTATAATATCAACAACTTATGTAAAATGTCTCGTATTTACTTCAACCTTTTATTTAGCTTCTGCCCAAATCCATCTTAGTTTCCCATAGTATTAACTATATATACAATAACCACAGTAATTTCGAATCAATCTAATTATTTTCCAATTTCAATCCACATTATTTCTCCTTATTTCTTCCAATTATTATACCACTTAACTTAACACTTTCAACTAAATTATGCTAATAAACTCCTTCGACAACAATAATTCTTCACAACGAATCATTTAAAATTTCTTAACTTCACTTAAGCACTATTCATAAATTTCATATTTTCTTGTTTACTTTCGTCCTTTGACACATCCTAATACAATTTTTAAATATTGTATTAAAGTAATTTAAATTTAATTCATACCACTAATAACCAAAATTTAACTAAATAAGTGGGCTAGCTTAAAATAATTCAACTTCATAATAGGCCAAATAAAAGCAAAGAAAATTTTTCTTTACCTATTTGGACTAGGTAGGTTCAAGTCCAATTTTCCACCTTTATTCTCTCTTGGACTTTTCTTTCTTTGTGGATATTGGGCCCTTTTCATGGGCTCTCCCCATTTCTTCCTATTGGGCCATGCCCATTCTTTTCTTATTAGGCTATGCCCATATTATTTTATTTTTTTTCTTTCTTTTCTCCTCTTACCGACCTTCCTTCTCTCATTTCCTTTCCTTTCTTCTTTCTTTTTTCCTCCCGTCGACCTTCCTACTCTCTTTTCTCCTCCCATCGGCCTTCCTTCTCTCATTTCCTTTCCTTTCTTCTTTCTCTCCTCTCTGGCTTTTGGCTGAATTTTCTGCTCTCTCCCTCACAGCCAACTTCTTTCTCTTTTCTCTCTCACTGTCGGTCACCTTCCTGTTCTTTTTTTTTTTTCTCTCTTGCTCTTTTCTGCCCGACACCTTCGTTTCTTTCTTTTTCTTCTCTTCCACTAACCGACTTCTCTCTTTCTTCTTCTTTGTTTTATTTATTTATTATATTTTTTCTTCATTTGCTTTCTAATTTGGCTGGCCCCCATCTTTCTTTCCTTCTTCTCCTTGTTCCACATGGCTGCGCCCCCTTCCATCATATATACAAATGTTTGTTGACCCTTTTTATTGACCACATGGGCGGCTGCCCATGTTGGTCTTCCTTCCTTTTTTTTTTATATATACTTGTATTATTATTTTACTAGTTATTTATTTTATTTCTTCCATTTAATTCCACTACATAATCCTTCACCCTTTATATTTTAAAATTCGATCCTTTCGATACGTCTAAAAATTCCAATTTTCATCTATCTTCCTTCCTTTGTACGTGTACCATCAAAATATCAAAATTGCACTTCAACACAGTGTTACCATAATATTTAAATATTTACTTATCCGCGTTGGCTCGACTTAGCAAAACATGTGTATTTCCTTTTCGTCATTCATCTCCAAAAATTTATTTGTATTTCTTTTCCCCCACTTGGATCAACTATATGATATTTTTTCATGACTGATTTTGACATCCAGTTAAATATTAATATTTTAATAAAATATTATTTTATTCGATAAGCTTTATTAGTCACCATATCAAGCTACGGAGTATTACAAGGCATTGGAGATGGCATGATATGATTTGAGTACGAAATTATAGTGACTGACTGTGAATGATATCTGATGGAATGCTTCAGAATAAGCAATTGTTTATGAATGAGATTTGAGGTTGGGCTCAGCAACTAAGGTGTGCCTATGAAGCCTAGTTTGATGATAATAGCTTTAAGATGAGCTCTAAATTGATATGATTTGTTGTGAGGCTATAAAACTTGGAAATTTGTGGATATGATATGCCGTTGATATGTGATCTGGCAAGTTTGATTGTGATGAATTGTGCATGTAGGATATTAGGATGATCCCCGCACTTTTGAATTGGAGATGTTTGAATATGAATATATTATGGCTAGATAAGCCTAGATATAATATATATATATATATATATATATATATGAATATTATGCTGTGATAGCATCCCCTCACTGAGTATTAGATAACTCACCCCTCTGTTGTACCATGTGCAGATAAAAAAAGCTATGGGGTCAACTGGCAAGTGTCGTCGATTGGATGGACACATAATTGGCATCCGGTAGGTTTCCTTCCCAATGTGTCACTCCACTGAGTATGTGTGGGCCTTTCGCCTTCTAATTTGATTAGTTGGTGAAATATGCTAGGCACAGCGTGCCATATGAATTTGTGTATTAGAGTTGTTATTTACGAACCTGATTTGATGGCTATTGTATGGCCTTTGAACATTTGTATGGACTGTGAGCTAGGGATAATGTAATATATTTGAATCAGTTATGAGTATTTGATTATAAATCCCTTGGCAATTGTGTTATATGATTTTGAACTTTGAAGCTTGCTCGGGTCTAGTGGGCTTGCCTTTGGGCTCGTGCATCGGTCACTAACCCCTAGATTTGGGTTGTGACAATCACAAAAGGACTCTATAATACATTAACACCTTAAGTGTCAACTTTCTAAGACGAAGCGATCAAAGCACTGATTGCATCTAATTCATAATCATTAGCAACCCTTTTAGGCTTAAATTTTTCATATGGCCATTGATAGTTATAATAATTTATAACCTTAATCAAAAGTACCTGAAAATAAAAGAAAGAAAAACTTGAATTAAGATTAATCTGTTGAATATTAATATTAGCAATATAATTAGGAAATATATATCCCCGACAATAGTGCCAAAAACTTATTGTCGAATTTGCACATGTAAGTATACATATTGAACAAGTAATATAGATAGTAAGTTCAGAATCATATTCCACAGAGATTTGTTTCTACTTTTTCATTGAGTCTAGAATCTACTTTTCCACAGAGATTTCATCATGATTCACATTTTTGTATTTAGCCTAGGCACAATACTTCTAGGCATATCATATAATTTTCATAGCATTCACAAGTCTTGACATAACATTTATAGACATATTTATCACGTACACATTCATCACAACATAATAATTCTCATAACATCGACTCATAATCATATTAACATCATTTAGCCTAGGCACACTATCTCTAGGCATATCACATCATTCTTAAACATACTCTTGTCTAGGAATTCTACCTCTAGAGATACATAATGTATAACATATCATATAACATTTAAGCTAACATAGGAAGCACACATGCACACCTAGTCGTCATGCTCCTAATTCATAAATTCCCCTATCACCTTGACAATTTAAGTACTCCTTAGCAATCCAAGCTAAATTTCTTCTACTCAATAATTGTCTTTTCACCAAGCAATAGTATTTAGCTCAACCATTAGGAAGTAGATAGAATTCATACTCTCATTACACATCTAGCAATGAACAATGCATAAACATTAACACTTATGCAATCATTTTCCATTTCATCACCAAATCCTGGCTTTTAGATTATTTCCAACTTTTCAATATAGCCTAATCTAGAGCTAATCATCATACAATGTTCAATTACTTTAAATTTTTTATCAATGAGCTAGACTTTTACCTTAGTCTCCGATTTTTGCTCACTCAAATCTCAATCTATAGCCACATTCAAGCACCACCAATCTCTAAGCTGAAACATCACATTTTTACATTTCTAATCGTTCAAATTAGCAAACAATTGGTGAAAAGTTTCAATCTTACCTCTAGATTGATTTTCTAGCTTTAAATCACCTTTTCCTAGCTTCAAATCACACTTGTGGGACATAGGGATCAAAGGGTAGCAAAAGGGGCTTCATTTCTTCTTTATTTTTTAAATGGGTAGACAGCCCAAAGCCGTTATACTTTTTCAAGTTTTTACTCATCTATCAATAGATGGCATGCATTTATTGATATATCCCTCATAGCTCTTAACATTTGTTTCTCATTTATCGATAGATTTTTCGAATCTATCAATAGATGGCACTTATGCATTTTTCATTTCACTTTCGTGGTGCAATCTATCAATAGATTTTGCCCCATTTCCTTTATCATAGGTCTTAAGTGCTCATCTATCGATAGTTTTTGTGGATATATCAATAGATCATGCTGCCAATTCTTTCTTTAACTCTTGGGTTGCAATCTATCGATACTTACTGTGTATCTATTGATAGATGTTCTTCGGCCTTTAGATTTCTTTTCTTCTAAATTACATCTATCAATAGGTCATGAACATCTATTGATAGATTACACTTAAACTTCAATTCTTTGCATATTTAACCTTTCAAATTCATTCCTTTAAGTTCTCAATGCATTTCCATTCTCATAATCATCATATTTCACCATGCTTTACTCATTATCATCATATAAATTAGAATTCTCATTCATGCTCTATGTCTCATAATGCATCATTCAAACTTAGCATAATTACTCTCATATCATATTCATTTAAGTGCCAAACACATGCACTATATCATTTAGGTTTCAAATGTATGCACACATCATTTCGGGCCTTTACAAACTTGTACATTTCATAACAATTCTCTATGAACATAAGCATTCTCAAAAGCATAAACATCAAAATTTAACTTAGCTTATTCAAATAGCTTAACTTACATTGACATGTTCAGTGTTGAGATTAAGGGTGTTACATGTACCAAACCTTTAAATTCATTGAGTATCATGTTTTATAGCATTGAAAATACTTTCACCCTTTTTTTTAAGTCTTATAATTCTTTAAAAACCCAATTTGTAAGTAAACTATTTGAATCACATCCAAAAAGGGCTAGCTTATGCATTCATCATCTAATATCATGGTATCGAGACTTACCATCTAGGGCACATCAACCATGCACTTGAAACTCAAGAAATTTGGTTTAATCGACATTTAATCTCATACGTAAACTTTATCTCTTATCTTCATAGTTAAATAAAGAAGCTCATTCCAACATTCCATGAATCATCACAACGTAAACATTACACATCATAATCATTAAATAAAATCAACTACAACATTAACATACATCAAGTAACACTCATCAACTAGCATTCATCATTTAACATTTGTGATGGAATAACCTTTGTCAATCGTGGTCCTTATGGTATAACTCTTGATCGGCATGATTGCGTGTATATGGAGAAATGGAATTATCACCTCATTGCCTTTTCTTTCCCTAAGAGATGGTAATGGAATATCCTTCATTATCTCATGAGATTTGTTATGGAATAACCCCCATTAACTGTGCGTAACACTCATTCATAACTCATGTTGTTAATGCTCAATACATAAAAATTCACAATCATTCACAAATAACATCAAGTACATTTGGCATCATATTTTGCCCTCATACTCATAACATGTGGTATATGGAACTACCTCACATACTTAGCATTATTGCATTCAATATATGCTTACCCTCATATCATGGGCTATGTGGAAAGTACATCGCATGTCTTAACATAATACATATTATATGTTTATTCTCATTCATGTGGTGTGTGGCAACGATATCACATACAAATGAACATACATACAACAATAGTCATTCATAACTCATCTGTTATGTGGGATTCTTCAGCACATAATCATAGCAATTTAGCATGCTCCAAGCATTTCATACACATCTCATAGAAATAGTGGTTTTGTTATAAATACTTGAAATGACTTATCCTTTTTTGTTGAAAATTTCTACATAATAGTATATTTACATATATGTAATAGATTTAAAAGCCTTTCAAATACTTGGATTCATTCATAATTCATTTGTATTTCTAATAAAGTAATGGAAAACATTTTCATCATCAAATCATTCAAATCATGCTTCCAACTTTACATGATGAAATAATTTTGAAAGTGGTGTACCCACTCACCTTGCAAAGTCGACCTTTATCAACATTCAATAATCCTTGTAATCAATAATTAGTCTAAGAATCAAGTACTAAGCATTCTAAGCTCTTTTGAATCTATTCGGATTCATCTAAACTAATTTTCAAACTTTTATTCACTGCTTTTCTAATACCCATATACTAGAAATTCGTAAACTCAACATTCTTACCTTAGGTGAGCTCTAATCAATGAGGAAAGCCCATCCAATCCTTTAGTTTGATGTAAACAATATATCTAGAACAATAAAAGATATGTTCATATATGAAAATCCATGATTTAAAGATTCAAAAAATGGAAAAGCATCACTTTTGTTATAAAAAATCCAAACTTAAGCTTTAATCTTCCAAAATGAAGATTCTTGGTAAAAATGGATTGAAAGTGGTTGTAACGTAAGGTAAAATCGAGGAAAAATGGCTAGGGATGAAAAATCCTTGCTAAAAAGGCCCTATTTATACTTTAGGGTGTGAAAAGATTGATTTACCCTCATTTATTTTTTAGAAATCAATGTAATCTGTTAATAGATTGACCATCTATCGATAGATTTGGCCTCTAGTTGCTATTTATTGATAGATTTGACTATCTATCAATAGATGTTCTGTAGTGTTCTTTTAAAAAATCTTCTAGGATGAATCTATTGATAGATCAAGAACATTTATCGATTTATTTGCTCCAATAAACAAAAAAATGTTAGAAACTTGTCCAATTAGACTCCTTTTCACACCAAACTTTGCAAATCATCTTAATGCATCACAACATGAATTTTTCCAAGCTGAAAACTTAATTTAAATGTTCAAAACATGAAACCTACATGCTCACCTAAAGATTTGTTAATTGCATTCCATTAAATCAATGTGGGATTTCACAAGGAATAAGCACTTTTAATGTTTTATTATCTCAAAATTCTGAATCTTCATTTGTGAATTGATATGATGATTGGCATTGGAAATTTGTAATAAATATGATTTTGAAAAAAAAAAGACTCTAGCATCGAGTCACTTCACTTTTGAAATGATAGAATAGGTTGATGACAATCGAGGAATCTTGTCTTAACATTTTGATTTTGTTGGTGAGTGATATCACCCTTTTTGTTTTCGATATGAACATTTGAATACATTCTAAAATTTGAAAATGTTTTTAGTGGAGTCTATTAAGTTAAGGACTTGTAGCTAACAACAATAGATGTTAGCCATTGTGCACAATGATTTGTATACTAATAGGTCAGTGACTATATCTACCGAACGATTTAGGTTTGATGACACCTTTTGTTTTTCAAAAAGTTGGTGGCTATATGCATTAGACTATGTATTGGTGCTATAGCGTAACTTTAAATGTTCTAGGTAATGGAAATAATACCCTACCTTATGTTATTGAAAGTCAGTATCTATATGCACCAGACTATATATTGGTGCTACAAGACAATTCTAAATGTTCTAGGTACTGGAATAATACCCTACCCCATGTTATTGAAAGTCAGTTGCTATATGCACTAGACTATACTTTTATGCTATGACATTTTTTGATGTATAGATAGTGGGGACAAAAACCTTATCCTCTATTTTTGTTAGTTTTTCTTAAGTTAATGCTCCAAACTTGCTTACTTTGTTATTTAAAATTTATATTGAAAGAAAAAGATATGCATTGATTTTGAACTTAAAACTTTGATCATGATTGATTATGAAACCCTAATCTTTCATATTGTGAAAATTTGGTGAAAACTTGAATTTTGATAAATTATATGTTGGTGATGAATATCCATGAGAATTCCTTGTCATTTGATGTAAATTTCTCCATATTATTGTATTATATTCATGGATGAGTGATGGTTGAGGGAATGGTTGAAAAAAGAAGCCAAATGAATGTAATTTTTGCAAGTTTGAACTTGTATAATTGACTCTTTAACTTCACCAATTGATCCTAGGGCAGATTACATGAAAATATTGAAGAATTGAGATGCCCCAATCGACTGGATAGCTTCAGTAGTCGACTACAGTGCCTTTAGACGAAAAAAAATATAAAAGGGTTAACATGAGCCCTAGCATTTATTTTTCATCTTCTTAGCCTCCAATAGGTCCCCAACAACCACCAAACCCTCTTCTAACCTCTTTAAACCCAATTGGACAAGGAAACAACCTTCTAAACTCATATCTAAGGAAATATTTGGTATTTTTGGGTTTAAATCACAATGTTTCCATTTAACTTAAGGTTTTTGTAAACTTCAACTCATTTAACTTGAATTTGAGCTAGGATTTTGAGGGTTTTTATTCTTTAACAAGGTTGTGGAGGTAAAAATGATAAAGGTTTCATTATTTAAGATTTGGGTTTGAAGATTTGTGGATTATTAGCTTTAACCGAAGAATATGGGTTTACTTCGTTAGTTTCGAATAAATGGTTTGTTCGAAAAATAAGGATTTATGCTAGAAATTGTTATGGTAAGTTGTGTTGAGCCTAAATAATGCAAAATGAGTGAGGTTTGACGAAGCAAGGCTTAAAAGCACACTTTTGTCAATGTGAGTGGATACACCTTTTTAAGTATTTTAATTTGGTAAAACTAAGCATAGTTTATTGAGTTGTTTGACTTGCATGATTTGAATATCATATTTACAATATTGAATTAAATAATTTTATCCAATGTTTTTAAAGAAGTTTTAGAATCTATATGTCATATCCCATTTTTGGGACATGACTTGCACATGAACCTACATGGTATAGACCACTAGGCCTAAGCAAGCCTTAATCAATAATGAATGGGCTTGTCTTCCATCTCATTCATATACATTTTGATTCACATAATAGAATAAACAACAAATCAACATCACCACATAATTACAAAACTTCTTAATGTAATATGTGGAATTCTCATTCATCAAATATCAACATTTGTATAACAAGTATGCCTATGGTTCGACACATATCCCGTGCCTTTATTTCCCATGGTCCTTTCTGTCATGACCCAAACCCTGGGGGTCAGTGATCGGTGCACGAGCCTAACAAGCAAGCCCATTAGACCCTAGCAAGCCTTAGAACTCAAATCATATAACATAAAATCAATGGATTCCGTAATCAAATGTTCACAATAAAACCAAATATATTGCATTATCCCTAGCATATTATTCATACAAACATTCATAAGGACATACATTGGCCGTTCAAGGTGGGTTCGTACATAACAACCCTTACACAAGTTCATATGGCACATCGTGTTTACATACACAACCATAGCCAACCTTATGCGAAAACTTGTGACGGACTCAACAAAGTGAAAACATCAAAACGAAGGCCCACTGGATGCCAAAACTAGTCTCTCTATAGAGAACCTTTGCACGTACCTCCGTGGTCTATTTATGTCCACATGGTACATAAATAGGTGAGTACTATAATACTTAGCGAGTGGTGCAGATAAACAAAATAATATATAGTTATATAAAACACACATTTAAAATATATGTGTTATAGTAAACATTTCCAAATACAAGGCATATCATTATCCTCAATGTCTCCAAAGATTATCACACATCATTAGGCTTACTTTCGAATCCAATCAAAGTTATTCAAATCCTTTTCCACAGCACACCCTAGTTGTTAGAGTATCACATTAGAACTATATCATAATTATCTAAGCCTCTCCACGGCTATCTCACATCGTATGCAAATCAAATCAATGAGTGGTCCTCCCTTGGACATGTCATTACCCAAATTCCGGGCCATGACCGGCGCATGAGCCCAATGGACGTAGTCCACTAAGCCCAAGCAAGCCTATTATTTATCTTACTTATAATTCCATCTAATATCACTAACTCATATTTCATAACTTTGAATCAGAATAGTGATATATATTGCCAACTCGTATTGGCATTACTCCTTAAAAATTTACATACAATGTCTACAACATGTATTCTAATAATTTACATTAAGTTCGTCTATACAAAACAAAATAACACTCGACTTCCAGCAGAGTGACTCGGATGAATATACAGCTACCGAATGCCGAGACACCTACCAAAAGATGGACACAGGTCTACAAGGACACCTCGTCCTAGTTACCGGCTGCCTCGTGATCTAAAAACATAAATTTGAAAATGGTGAGTAAAAATCAGTGAGAGTGAACAAGAAAGGGAACAAGCAACAACAATAAGGGAGAATTTTAAAATCATGATGCACTTGTCTCAAAACAATGCAATTTAGTTCCATTCATATTAAAAACCTCTCATTTTAAACTTAACTCATTTTTTCCTAAATGTTGGAAGTCCATGCTTAGATATGGTAGCAAATAAGTGAAAAATAGGGCAGCAATTGGACAAGATAGAGACAAAAAAAGAAAGTTTTTTGCTGCAGCGAGATTCAATCTCGCTGCAGGGAAATTGTGACCCAGAAACAGAAAGTTTCTCGCTACGACGAGAAACAAGGCACTAATGAAAAATTTGCCCTTCTTCCCAAAGAGAAACCACCCTGCTGAAATGTCCAAACCAGCATGAAACGCATGACAATTTTCTCAAAGTTTAACATACCAAATTTCACATACATTACACTCATATACCAGTACTCATAAATTTCCTATAACACACATAATTACATATGTATATATATACATATACCCATCATCATCATGCACACCGTCTCATCATCACTAGCTCATGCGCACTCCCTACTAGCATATGGCTACGTCATCAACGGGTTATGCGCACTCCCTACTCTCACATAACCGGGTCATCATCGGCCTATGCCCACTCCCTACTCGCACATAGCCGAGTCAATATAATTACACAACAATATATTCCTACATACATATATATCATCACAATGTAGCAGTATAGGAATCCATAATAGCCACATATCACAGCATAAACCATTTCTCAAGAGCTTGTTCCTAAGGCACTCATTTTTAAGAAAAAATGTATAAAATCATTCAAACACTTTGTACAAAATAGTCACATTCCCAAAATAGTTTTGATAGGCAGTCCACTCACCGGTATATTGTTGAGCCTTTAGATGACTCCAATTCCCCTAATTGTCCAAATGGGATGATAGGGCTTCCTTGAAACCTACCATCACATTAACATCACCATTATGTTAATTCACATACTATAAACCCTAAAAGCTATCTCTTAGCTAGCTTTCAATTGCCACTTTAAATAGCTATCTATGTTCACTATCTAAATCACTATAAAATGAATGAACATCCTCAACAATAAAACAGCTCATAATCTAAATTACTAGCCATTATCCACAGCTAAAAACCAAGCTTAGTGCATCACTCACCTTAAGGTTCCTTTGTAGTTGAATTCTCTTCCAATAGCTTCCA
>NC_030851.1:18228031-18233531 GCF_000208745.1 Theobroma cacao | reverse complement strand
AATTTTTCACTGCTAAACATCATTTTATACTCCAATAATCATAATTATATTTCATATAATTATTCTTGGTCAAATGTGATCAAATCTTGGCTAAAAATCTCCATTTTATCATCAAATGATAAAATGATCGTTTTATCCCTAATCGGTCAATTTTCCTGATGGACTTCAAACTGGACCTTGAACTCCAAATCACTATTCTAAGCCATTCTGTGGGTTTTAGAATTTTCAAATTCCTATTAGAATTTCTATTTGAACTAGTTCAAGGCTCGATTTAACTTAGTTGTACACTCGGTACAATATTGTCTCTTAATCGAGCTTGACAGGGTCTACATTCTCCCCCACTAATAAAGTCCCCGAATTTAAATTCAATGTAGAGTGGCTTACCTTTACATATCGAATAGGTGTGGATGCTTTGTCCGCATCTCATCCTCAGCTTCCCACGTTACCTCCTCGCTAGTGTGATTCCGCCACAACACTTTCACTGAGGCTACATCCTTTGAACGGAGCTTTTTAACTTGCCTATCAAGGATAGCTATCGGTTCTTCCTCATAGGTTAGATCATCTTGCAACTGAATGGTTTCATACCGTATTACATGTGATGGATCCGGGTTGTACTTCCTAAGCATGGACACACGAAACACGGGATGAATATTCGAAAGGTCTGGCGGTAATGCCAAACGATAAGCCATCGCTCCAACCCTTTCTAAGATCTCGAATGGCCCTATATACCAAGGACTTAACTTCCCTTTCTTGCCAAACCTCATTACCCCTTTAGTTGGCGAAACTTTCAAAAATACATGATCTCCTACTTGGAACTCCGAGTCTCTCCGTTGGTTATCAACATATGATTCCTGTCTACTTTGTGCTGTTAACATCCTCTGACGGATCATGCGTATTTTCTCGGTTGCATCTTGCACCAATTCAGGCCCAAAAAGTTTCCTTTCTCCCACCTCTAGCAATCCAATGGGTGACCTACATCTCCGTCCATATAATGCCTCAAATGGTGCCATTTGGATGCTAGTTTGGAAACTATTGCTGTAGGCAAACTCCACTAAGGGTAGATATTGATCCCACTTGACACCAAGGTCATCACACAAGCTCTCAACATATCCTCCAATGTTTGTATGGTCCGTTCAAACTGTCCATCAGTCTGAGGGTGAAAAGTTGTGCTGAAATCCAACTTAGTGCCCAATGCTTCCTGTAACTTTCTCCAAAACCTACTAGTAAACTGAGCTCCTCTATTAGATACTATAGAAATGGGAATACCATGCAGTCGTACTATCTCATCCACATAAACTCGAGCGTATTGGGCAACCCCGTAAGTAGTCTTAACCGGAAGAAAATGAGCTGACTTTGTTAACCAGTATGCTGCTATCCAAATTGAATTATATCCCCCACTGGTTCAAGGCAAACCCGTTACAAAGTCCATAGCAATATGTTCCCACTTCCACTCAGGTACTGGTAATGGCTGTAGTAGCCCTGCAGGCTTTTGATGCTCAGCCTTAACCTGTTGACAAACTAGACACTTGGAGACAAACTCAGCTACATCTCTCTTAAGTCTTTCCCACCAATACACCTCTTTCGAATCTTGATACGTCTTTGTAGCCCCTGGATGTACCACATAAGCTGCCATGTGAGCTTCCTCCAATATTTCTCTCCTCAACCCGTCACCATCAGGCACATAAAGTCTGGTTCGATACCTCAACACTCCATCTGTGCCTTTGGTAAACATTTTTCCTTTCCTTCCCTGAGGATCCTCTAAGGCCTTAGCCACAAACTCATCTTTACGTTGTGCTTCTTTGATTCGGTCCATTCAGATAGGCCTTACTCTAAAATGTGCTAGTAATGCATTTGTCTCCGCCACTACATTGGCCTTACTGGGATGGTAAAGAATAGTACAATCATAATCCTTTAGCAACTCTATCCATCTACGTTGCCGCAAGTTAAGATCCCTCTGCTGAAATATATACTTCAGACTTTTGTGGTCCGTGTATATCTCGCAAGTCTCACCATACAAGTAATGCCTCCAAATCTTTAAGGCAAACACGATCGCTGCCATTTCCAAATCGTGTATGGGGTAATTCTGCTCATACCTTTTAAGTTGCCTAGATGCATACATAATCACCTTCCCATGTTGCATTAGTAAACATCTTAAACCAACCCCCGATGCCTCACAAAACACCGTACTAACCCTGTGCCTTGTGGTAGGCTTAACATTGGAGCTGTGGTGAGACATGCTTAAGCTTTCTCAAAGCTATTCTCACAAGCATCATACCACTCAAATATTGTATCCTTACGTGTCAGCTTAGTCAGAGGGGCGACTATTTTGGGGAAGTCCTTCACAAAGCGACGATAATAGCCAGCCAAACCCACAAAGCTTCTAATCTCCGTAACTGATGTTTGGCCTTGGCCATTTTTCCACTGCTTCAATTTTCTTTGTATCAACTCGTATCCCCTCCTTAGATACCACATGCCCCAAGAATGCAACACTTTCGAGCCAAAACTCACACTTGGAGAACTTAGCATACAATCGATGTTCTCTCAAAATTTGGAGCACTATCTTAAGATGCTGCTCATGCTCTTTTCGGCTCTTCGAATATATCAAGATGTCATCAATAAACACCACCACGAACTTATCCAAATAAGGCTTGACCACTAGGTTCATCAAATCCATAAAGGTTGTAGGAGCATTCGTGAGCCTAAATGACATCACCAAGAACTCATAGTGCCCATATCTTGTTCAAAATGCGGTCTTGGGTATATCTTCATTTCGGATTCTCAATTGATGGTACCCAGATTGCAGATCTATCTTAGAGAAACATTGTGCTCCTTGTAGTTGATCAAATAAATCATCTATCCTTGGGATAGGATACTTATTCTTCACCGTCACTTTATTAAGCTGTCGATAATCAATGTGCAGCCTAAGTGACCCATCTTTCTTCTTCACAAATAACACCGGTGCTCCCTATGGGGATACACTAGGGCGGATGAAGCCTTTATCCAACAAATCCTCTAATTGATCCTTAAGCTCTGTCGATGTCATTCTATATGGGGGTATGGATATAGGTCTAGTGTCGGGAATTAAATCTATGCAAAATTCAATCTCCCGCTCAAGAGGTAAACCTGGTAGCTCCTCGGGAAATACATCCACGAATTCCTTCACCACCGACACTTGACTTGCATTTCCTACCTTCGCCTTAGTATCTCTTACCACGGCCAAGTAACCTATACAACCCTGTCGCAATAATCTTCTGGCAGAAATGACCGATATCAAATTGGTTGGAGCATTACTCCTATCCCCCTGAATACTAAATGATGGTTCACCTGGGAAATCAAATCTAACCAATTTATGATAATAGTCCACACTAGCATGACAGGGTGATAACCAATCCATCCCCAAGATCACATCAAAGTCTAAGGTGTCTAACACCACCAAATTCACCAAAGTGTCCTTGTCCTTGACTCGTACTACACAGGACTCATATTCCTATTCTGCCACAAATATCTCCTTTAAAGGAGTAGACACCACTAATTGTTCCTCTCTCCTAACACGATCTCTACCCAACCGAGATGCAAAACATGGAGAGATAAAAGAATGGGTAGCACTAGGATCAAATAAGACTCGAGCATTCATATCACAAATTGAAAGAATACCTGACACCACGGCATTGGATGTTTGGGTCTCTTGCTGTGTTAAAGCAAACACCCTCACCTGGCTTCTACCAATAGAACTCTGATGTCCGGACCTAGATGGCCTACCCTAAGAGGAAGTACCAGCACCTCTACCTCTCGATCCACTAGTCCCTCGACCAGATGAGGTAGCAACTGAAGGAGCAGACGAAGCTGGTTGGGTGGAACCACATGCAGAATCTTGTGATTGATGAGCCATTGGACAATTCCTCCTAATGTGCCCGGGTTGGCCACACCCATAACAAACTGCCGTAGTACGTAAGCATCGTCCACTATGCCTCCTCTCACAGATATTACAAGGGAGGATAACTTGACTACTCTGTCTCGAATCTTGTTGCCTCATAGCATTGAAAGTTCTCTGTCCCGTCCCAACACTAGCACTAGGCAGGTCACTCCTCTGCTGGGATAATCGTGAATCCCTCTGTGGACCCTGACGGCTAGAAGACAAACCACCACTACTGAAATCTCTACGGCCCTGATAACCCTTTGTCCTGGCCCTCTTTGCTCTATCCATCGCAACCCTACTCTCACTGGTCCTTATCTCAATGCGCTGAGCACAATCTACTGCTGCGGAATAGGTAGTGAAATCTTGAGATGCCACAGTTCTAAACAGTGGCTCTACTAACCCATCCACAAACCTCTGAATCTTCATCTCCTCAGTAGAAACAAGGTAGGGAGCATACCGAGACAACTGTGTGAACTTTATGTCATACTCTTACACCGTCATACTCGAAGTCTGTACCAAAGTCTCAAACTCCCTAGCTCTAGCATTACGTACACTGAGTGGTAGGAATCGATCCAAGAAGGCTGCACTAAACTCACTCTAAGCCAATGGCGCTACATCCGTCGGTCTGCCTCTACACAAAAAGCTATATCACTCCTACGCCACATCCTCTAATCGGAAAGCGGCTAACTCAACTGACCAAACATTGGAGCATCCCAAAGCTTTACATATCTTCTCCATCTTATCCAAGAAAACCTGGGGTTTCTCTAATGCATCAGACCCTGAAAATGATGGAGGCTTAAGCTTTAGGAAATCGGGAAGAGAAATCTCTAAGTGACCCCTCTCAACCTCACGATATTGGCGATCGGCTTTTCCTTGGGAGCTAGGAGATTCTTGTACTGTAGGTCTCCCCTCGACTACCCTCTGTATATCCTCCATATGGGTCACCATTTGAATATGATAGACAAATGCAAACTACACACAGGGAAGCATCTTGATTGAGGCCGTGGTGTGAGTCACTCAAGGCCGCGACGCTGAAAGAACCGCCATCGCAACATTGAAAGCTTGTGGCCATAGTGTTAGGTTGGATGGGTGCATCATACTAAAGCTCAAGAGCACGACGTCGCAGTGCTAAAAAAGGAAAATCGCGGCACTACCACAACTTGTCACGGTGCTGCGCTAAGAACTCATGGCAGTGGCTACCCTAGTTTCCAAAATTAAACTTTGATAGAAAATTGGAAAGTAAGGCACCTTGCACATATTTAAAAGCCTTTTTTAGAGCATTTAGAAGGAGAGATATTAGCAATTTTTCTAGAGAATTGGAGCTAAGGATCAAGCAAGAATTCAAGAGCAATTGAGAGAGATTGGCAATCAACCAAACTTTGATATTAGTTTATTTTTCTCTTTTTGTGCTATTCTTATTTTCTTGTTTTGAATTCATGGCTAAATTTCTTTGGATAGTATTTTATTTAGATATTATGAATAGTTTGCTTATTGTAGACACCTAAAAAATAAATAAAAAATTTAAATGATAATAAAATAAAATAAAATATAAAAAATAAATAAAAAAATAATTAAAAAAAAAAG